>NC_082663.1:29712575-30015606 GCF_025265405.1 Mesoplodon densirostris
TCCTTTGCAAAATCCGAAGAGGGAGAAGAGCTTTTGATGTTTTCTTGCTCCAGCTGGGGCTTGGGTCGCAGCTGTTCCTGGGCCGGTAAAGCTGTCTGTTCATGATGTTCTACTAATTGGTCATTCTGTAGATGACCACTGAACTGGCTGTTCATCATGGTCTTCATCGCACTCTGCATCTCAATTAGCATCCTCTGTTTTTCACGCTTAGGGATACGACCAAACCGAACAGCATCTCTCGACATCCCAACAGACAGACACTTTTTGAATCGACACTGCTGACATCTGTTCCTATTCATCCTCATTACAGAGCAGTTTTCATTCTTCAGGCACTTCTTGTACTGAATGTTTTGCTGAATGCTCCTCCGGAAAAACCCCTTACAGCCTTCACAAGCGTGAACTCCATAGTGGAATCCTGATGCCACATCCCCACAGACTTTACACAGTAGAACCATGCCACTAAATTTTGTCACTGCACTGTGACTCTTTGTCATCCCAGGTACACTCGATTTGCTTGTTTTCATAGAACAATCTATCCGATCATTCTTCAGGATGCCTTCAATATTGGAGAGATCACCATTTTTGGGATTCCCGTTGTTATCAGAATTAGTGCTAGTTGGAGAAGATGGGACGGAGGAGGAGGAGGACTGGAAACTGTTCTCGGAGCCCTCACTGTGACAAGAGGCAGGGCTAGAGGCTGAGCTGGAAGAACTGATATAGGCAATCACACCTCCCGCATTCACCTCCATGGTGCCCTAGGGGAGGGGGCCGGGGCCGCCCGATCCCGCAGAGCGGGCAGCGCCGCCGCCGCCTCAGCGCCGCGCCGCCCCGGGCCGGAGGCAGCGGTGGTCGCGGGGCCCCCTCATGGGCAGGACGGGCGGGGCGCCCGGACCCGCGGCCGGAGAGCGGGCTGCGGGGAGAGAGGGCGGCGGCGGCGAACGGCGCTCCTCGCGGGGCCCCTGACAACAAAGCGGCGGCGCGGCGGCTTCCTGCAGCCAGCGCACCCTGGTCTCCTTTCTGTTTCCTGAACACGCCAAACCTTTTCCAACCTCAGGGCTTTTGCTCTTGCTGTTCCCTCTGCCTGCTTCTTTCTTCCCGATCTTTGTGTGGCTTTCTCTTCAACGCTGATGCACTAGCTCAAATGCCACCTCTTCAGAGAGGGCTACACTTGTAAACCTATTGAAGGCAGCGCTCATTGGTCTGATCCCTTTACCTCACTTGGTTTTTCTTCATAGCACTAAGTGATTTTAGTTTATTTATTTGTTTCTTAGTATGGATATCTGTTTCCTCTCACTGCAATGTAAACTTCAGATGAGCAAGAACATCATCGCTTTATCCTGTAATGGTCCCAGGCACAGAGCAGACCCTCTATAAATATTAGTTGAGCGAATAACAATTGCTGATGCCCATGATGCTTGGCTAAGAGTAGACCTTTGCCTATCCTTCTCTCTGCACTCTCCTTAACAACTTCTCATCTCCTTATCCTGCAATCTCAGCACTCCAGAAAAGTGGAGTGGTCCATCTTTCCCCCTCCCCCCAAATCTAGCACAAGAACTTGGTTACTTTTTGGTATTAATACAACCTTCTGAGAAGGGTTGGCATCTTAGACTTAACCGGACCCTGGATAATTATTCTCAGATTGATTCTAGAATCACCTTCCATAACCTAAGTTCTTCTCTATTTAGTATGACTTGTAACTGGCTCTTTCCAAACCCAGATTCATGACTCCTTTAGCCCAGTCTGATGCTGGTGGCCTCTGCAACACAAATGATTTCCTGGGACCGAGAGAGTTTTACACAACCTAGTTAGTTCTTGGCCAATTCACCTAATAAAGTTTACCCAATAACAGAGAATACTGCTGTAATTATATTTTTAATAAGGGTGTGAACCGGAATGAAGTCATTTGGCTTTAAAATGGCTGAGACAGGAAAGCAAGCGTTAGCTGACTAAATACCAATATAGCAACTGGGAAATCTAACACATGGACGGCAGGGAGGCTTAACCTTTATCTTCCAATCTCACAATTATCAAGCTTCTGGCAACTTGATTTCCAAACTGCACATACAGAAATTTTAGTCATGAGGCCATGCAGGGCTACTCTGAATATGGAGTTAGTTTATATAGGTAGAAACCTCAATTTTATGCTAGAAATCCTGCTTACAAAGAGTAGACTGATGAAGTTGCTACCCAATGAAAATACGGTTTGGATGGTTCTCTGGGGTCCATGACACTTAAAACAAGGCAGAAGAAGAAACAGAAATAAGTCATGAAGATTTGGACCTTAGCTGAGAAGTAAGGTCAGCTTTTAGCAAAGATCACCTGGAGAACTGTAGATAAATATGATACCCCGGCTCCATACTCAGAATCTTGATTTAATGGGTTTAGGGATGGGGCCCGGGCAGCCTTATTTATTAAAGCTCCTAAGGTGATTCTCATGTGCAGTCAGTGTCAAGGACCACTGTTTTAGAGGCTTGCTTTTTGCTATAGCTAAAGAGATTGGAAATTGTTTTTAAATCAGTAATGGATTTCAAGACAGAGAAAAAGAAAAGAAAATGACCATTTTGGAATGGCACAAAACTGACCTATCCTCATGTCCTAAAGAGGATGCAATGCTAAGACTCTAGCTTCATTCCATTACCCTTCGTAAAGACCTGCCAGCCTCACCATTGGCAATAAACCCAGAAGTTAAACATGGAATTCTTTAAAAATGCAGCTTGTAAACCTTGCTGGGCTTTCTTCTCTTTTTTTAGGTGTGTAACAAAAACCATTACCTTTTCAGTGAACAGAAGCTTCAGAGAAGAGAAATCAGAGCAGCCTGAAAGCTCTGGGACTAGAGAGACTTCACTTCCCACAGGTAAGAGTGGATAAGATTGACCACTCTTTCACTTGAATTCCAAGATGATAGGGATGGGGCTCCTGGGACCACTGCAGCTACCTCCAGGCTGCTGACACTCATAATCACAGTGTAGCCAGCTGGGGCAGACTAGTCATTCTTTACCTACTGATCTGTAACATTCATTCATTGAAGAAATAACATGGCTAAGTACAGAGTTTTCTAACAGCAGCAGGAGACGGGGCACACACGCCTTAAGAGCCAAATAAGATACGGGGAATTCAGTGGCTGAGAATCCTAATTTCATTCTGTTGCCAGCAAGCATCAAGGCCCAAGGCAAATAATTAAACTCCATTTCCCAATTTGTAAAGTTGGAAAGGTGAGGCAAGGTTACAGACTGTTAAAAAATAGCTACTGTGGGCGCTAATGAGCATGATAATGAAGCCCTTTGCAAAGCCTGGTGGATACAAAGAGCTATGAGATACCAATCGCCTCACACATAGCCAGGGTTGACTAAAGGGCACCCCTAAAGCACACAGAGTACAGGAGTGGGCAGCTGGCTACACCATTCAGCCACAACATCCAAGTCGACAGAATCACTACAAACAATTGTCCGTGAATTAAAAAGACTGCATTCGTGTATATAAAACTCCTAAAAATAAAGACCATACATCTTAATTGTCCATTTCATTCCCTTGAAAATATTACCCTTTTAATTTTATTGTCCATGATGACAAGACAAAGACTTTGTGTTTTGCTCGGTCACTTTCAACTCTGGCTTCACGTTAGAATATTCTGGGGAATTACAAACAACAATAACACTGGCACCCAGGCCCCATTCTTAAATTAAAATTCTGGAATGGGCTGGGGACCTCAATAACTTTTAAAAGCTTCCCTGGTGATTCCAACTGTTCTTTTTCACATCACTAAGCACTCCAGGCACATTTTCATCGCCAGGCCAGGTGTGCTCATCTCCTTACTCGGAGTGCCTTCCTCCCTCCATCCCCTACCCCCAATGTCCATTGGTCTACAGCCCAGCCTTACATCCTTCAATGTCCATCTCTTACCTTGTCTTTCTCAATGTACTTTAGGGCTTGGGGGCACAATGCCCTCTGGAATCTCCGAACTCTAACTGTCTGTTTCTAAGCGTCCAGGTAACACTTAGAAGATTTCGTCTTACATTGCTCCTGGTATTTCATGCTTATGCCCATGTTCCCAGCGAGATAACATGCTCCTCCAGTGCAAGGACCTTGTTTTAAGATTTTTAAATTTTCCCTATGGAGTCTGGCACAGACTGCTTGGCTTAGAAGATGCCGAAAAATACGTATTACTGTTGAGGTAGATACACTAAAATTCGCTCCTGTCAGCTTCTTACTGATATTTTCCCCCAAGATTTAGATTTCGAGTGGAAATAAACAAATGCCACTCATATATCTCAAAGAGCATCGTGTACAGGCATACCTCATTTTATTGGTCTTCGCTTTATTACACTTTGCAGATATTTTGGGTTTCTTTTTTCTTTTTTTACAAATTGCGTTGTCAGATGGTGGTTAGCGTGTTTTAGTGATAAAGTATTTTTTAATTAAAATATGTACAGTGCTTTTTAGACATAATGCTACCGCACACTTAATAGACATAAATTTTATATGGACTAAGAAACTAAAAAATTTGTGACTCATTTTATTGCAATATTTGCTTTATTGCAGTGGTCTGGAACCAAACCAGCAATATCTCCTAGGTCTGCCTGTATACCCTGTTCAAGCTGCAGAAAGGAAATTCTTCCCTGTAGCAAATGTCTACAGTCCATGGCCAACCATTTTATAGTACATTTCTCCATTAGCATCTTATGTGGCATTATCTCATCAACTCTGACCTTTCTACAAGATTGTTGGGGGAATGAGGGTGAGGGTAACATACAAACCAGTAGACAAAAGTCGAATCCAGGCCTCTGACATCCCAGGCCAGAGGCTTCCCCTAACAACCCCAGAATCTGCATGTTCTTCCCTTTGGAATACATCAAACCAGTCATATCTTCACTGCATTGACATATTCAAGGCCACTTTAGCTAGTGGACAAGAGGAGAAGTCAAAATGGCCTTTTGTGATGTCCTTGGAACAGCCCTTCTGGAAACTTGGACTGCATCTTGTTCAAGCTGTTTTAAGCGAAAGCACAGAGAGGGGGAAACATTTATCACCACAATGAGATAATTTATTTAATGATCTTTGCACACAGACATGAAACCCTGGCTGTCTGCCAGGCTGATTTTACAAAGTCTCGGAATGACAAAAACATTGTCCTGGGAAAGATTTTATGGTAAAAGTATATCCAGGTTCAAAATGACCCTTTGGTCATAGGATGCTTGGAAGCTTGAGATTTGCCTGGGTAAGGGAATGGGTCCTGGTGATGAAAGTAACCACTGAGTCTATTTCATCAAATCCCACAGTGGCATGATGTAGTGGGCTTTGAATGATCACCCACTCAGAAAAATAATGAGGGTGAGGGAAGACACAGAGGGACCTCTTTTTCTCTTGTCTACTGTTTCACTGAGAAACTGAATTAAGGGATAGACCTGCGAAGGAGGCTGAGCCAAGAATAAAGGAAAAGTTATGCTAAGAAGAAGGAGGAAAAATTTCCTATCCTATCTCTGTCAACTGATTAGTCTATAGCAGTGCTGTTTGATGGAAATATAATGCGAGTCACATACGTAATTTCAAATTTTCTACTAACCACATTAAAACTAATTGAAAGGAAACAGGGAAAATTAATTTTAATAATATATTTCAACTAAACCCCTACAGCTAAAATACTACTATTCTAACATACAGTCAATATAAAAACTAATGAGATAGACATGTATTTTTTGGTACTAGGTCTTTGAAATCTGGGGTGAGTGTTACGGAACATTTCCACTTGCACGAGTCAGTCACATTTCAAGTGCTCAGTCGTCACATGGGACTAGTGCTACCGTAGTACGCAGTGCAGGTTTAGACATGCTAACTGGAAACTGGGACATCAGATAGAAATTACTGCCAGCATTTAGCTTCCTAATAGACTTTTGATATTTTTTTTCTGCTAGCTCTTTCACTATCCCCTAGAAAAGATGATCTCAAAGGCCACATGTTGTGTTAGCAAAAAGTTTGGGGCTTTGCTGCAAAACAGACTGTGGGATTCAAATACCAGATTTATAATCTTGGACTAGCTACTTACCCTCTATAAGTCTCGGTTTCTTCAACTATTAAATCAAGACAGAATAGCTAACTCACCAGAATGCTGAGAAGATTAAATAAACTAGGCAGAAAGTACACAGAACAGCCTAGAATAGCATAATAGGCAGTCAAACAATGATTTCTCCTTTATAAAACTCGACTTGATCTCTAAGGGGCTATTTCATTGTATTTGAGGCTCTACTGTTTCATTTATTCACTTCCAGAACTCTCCCTCAAGGTTTCTTCTGCTAAGGCAGTCTTTCCCCAGACTTTCATGGGGCTGGCTTCCTCTTACTCTGCAGGTTTAAGTTTAAGGGTGACTTTCTTATGGAAACCTTCTCTGTCTGCCCTATTTAAAGTTGCCCCCAAGCCCTGTTACTCTCTGAGCCCCCAGCCTCTCTTTACTTTCTTTATGACATTTATCAATCTCTGAAATTATCTGATTTATATATTTGTTCACCTGTCTCTTATACATCCCTCTAGCATAGCTGCTTCACAAGAGCTAGGGCTTTGTCTGTCTTATTCAGACTTCAGCAAGTATTTGTGGAATAAATGAATGAATGAAAGAATGCTCAACACATGGAGGCAAATGTAAACAGTGTCCTGATTCTAAAGGTAACGGAGAATGAAAATTCCAGAGCTCTTTTTTTTTTTTTTTTTTTTCAGAGCTCTTTCTGACCTAAAGGAATTGCTCAGGAAGTCAGTGGCCGAGAGCCAGCCTCGCCTGCTGGGGGTGAGTGTTGTCTTTCTTGAGTCTAACAGCTGGGCTGGGGAAGGGGCAGGAAAATTATTCTCCACAGGTGATTTTATTGCTACATGTTGATGTGTATCACATGCAAAGTGTATGTTCACGCCACTTAAGTCACCCGAAGGATTTGGTTATTCCTGCCCTTTGAAAGAAGAACCAGGTTGGGACCCAGTTAGCATGATGAAACTTTCTGACTGCAGGGAGTCTGGCAGCCCTGGGTACTGGAACAAGAGTGGGTGTCAAAGTCAGACAGACCTGGGCTTGTATCCCGATTCTGCCTTTTACCAGCTATGCAGACTGGGCAAGTCATGTAAATTTCTCTAACCCTCAGTTTCCGTATCTGTAAAGCTCTAAGTGATAATCCACACCCTGCGATGTTACTGCGAGAATTAATTGAAGGAATGTAGGAAAGTGCTTAGTACATCTTGAAGACTCAGTGAATAGTAGGTGTCAATATTGTCATCTTTGCATTCAAGAATGCTTTGCCCGAATATACTGATCGATCTTTGGAATGGCTACTTAGAAGGAATACAAGTTCCTTTTAAGATTCTGATAGTTCTTTCCCCCATTTCTATGTCATTCAATTCTTGCAACTGAGGGGCCAGAACCACGGAGAGAGACAGAGGGTATTAGTTGAGTTGATTAAATCTGTGCCGAGCTGAGAAATGGAGACATTTCTCTTTACAGAGACAGTTTGTGGCGTATCTGGAGATGGATGCAGCATCAGACTTCTCCACTTTCCATACCGAGATGCTTGTAGCCACAGGCACAGATCTAGCTGTTTTGTATTCAAGATTATGGGCCAAAAGAGAACTCAGAGAAAGGGTCAAGAATCCACTCCAGTCTGGACACATTTCACTTGCTGGCAGCACAGAACGCTCTGCTTGACAAAGGTGAAGCAGTAAACCCAACATTGTATTCTGAGCCCACCATTCATCTTTTAGAATAACTAGACCAGGACTGATTTTACTCATTCTTCTGCTGACATAAGCCCTATTGGAGACAGAGTAAACTGCTCTATAAAAGCAGGAGACTATTTACCACTGACTTATAACCTCACATTAATATCAATAATAGCAGCCTCTCATTGACTATAGACTAGGCATTTCCATTTTTTATTTTTCATTTTCCTAACAACTGTGCAAGAAAGCAGTATTGCTCCCCATTTCACCAATAGGAAAAGTGAGACTCAGAGAAGTTCAGTGACTTGCCTGAACTGTGAGAGCCAAGATTTGAAGCCCGGTTTGTTGGGCTCCAAAGCTCCCTGTGTCCTCTGCTACACCTTTCTGGCATTGCCAATGGAAGACCCAGGTCCCACAGGCATGAGTCCCTAGTACCTTAAAGGAAAAGTGCAGAGGTCCCAAAGAAGACCATTGCTATTCTTACTATGCATCGGGGAGCAAATAGCTCTTCGTTTCAAAACTAAGCCTTGGTCTCACTGTCTGACATCCAGCTAGGGGACCAGAAGAGCTCTTTTTTGAGAGAGTGACCCTCAGCAGGTGTTTTCCAGTGCTGTTTGTAGGAGTGAAAACTCCAGGGCTCAGGATTATCACCTTAGGAAAGTCACTACAAGAGTTTGTAAGGAGAGTTCCCCACAAGGCAGAGACTGGTGAAGCCCTTGGGAAACAGTGTCCCAGGAGCTCACTCATGAAAGGAAGGCTCTCTCCTTCAGCAGCATGGCTGACTCCAGACCCCCAGGGAAAGCTTTCCCCCAGGAAAGCCTGCCAGATTACCCCCCCAGCCAGCCCAGCTGCCTGCAGAGGTTTGGCTGGATGGTTGATGCAGGCCCTTGAAAGGAAGACAAGGGATGTTCACTTGGGGTTCAAGCAGGGTCTTCAGGGGATGTCCCAAAACCCCCAGGAATTGCTTTCAAAACTTTATGTACATTGCATAAGAATATTCCCCCTCCCCACCCCCTGCTCCTTTGGGAGAGGACTCATATCTAATTCTCAAAAGGATTTACGATCCCCAATTTTTAAGAACCACTGAAATGTAAAATTTCATCAGCTTCTTTCTTACACTATTCTGCAGCACTTTTGTCCCACTAATTTTACATATATTCATATATAAGTAGTGAGATATATATATATATATATATATATATATATATATATATATAGTAGATGTGTATGTATACACACATATGCACACATTTAGGGCAATATATATGTACATATATATATATTGCATTAAATGTTGCATACACATATGCACACATACAATGTTAGTGGTATATATATATATATATGTACATTGCATTAAATGTTGCATACACATATGCACACATACAATGTTAGTGGTATATATATATATATATATATATATATATATATATATATATATATTGCCCTAAATGTTGCAAGGAAAACTGAGGCCCGAAGACCCTAAGTGTCTTGCCCAAGTTTGCACAACCAGAGGCAGAGGTGGGATTAGCAACACTCCCCTGACCAAGAAGCATGAAACTCGGGTGGGAAATCTTTGCCAACCAAGTTGATGAATGAAAACAAACGAATCCTTCCAGATTAATAATAATGCTTTGCAACCATTTTCAAGTCCAGTCATCGAAAATCCTAAATTGCTTGTTATTAGGGCAACGTGGCTGCTTGCCCAGGACACAGGTAGAGGCCACTAAAAGGATTTTCTCGCACTCAGAGAGCTGGAACTCCGGCCCTCGCTGCGGCAGAGCTCTGGCTCCCCGGTTACCTGAGTTTGCCTGACTTCCCCTCCTCTCCTCCGCTCTCCTCTCCTCTCTGGTCCTCTTCCCTCCAGCGGCTCCCGCAGCTGCCTCTCCAGCTGGAATTCCTTTGCTGAGGTCGGGCCGCCTCCCTTCGGCTGGGCTCCGGATGACAGCCAGGAGGCTGCTTACCTGCCACTGCTCCCACTGCCTTTTTTTGGTGGGGAGGGAGCCACGCCTTTCGGGTCAGCACGGGTACCGCTCAACTTTGCACGCCGTATACCCGGGACGTGGCGCGTGCTGGTGCTGCTGCGAGAATCCTCAAGCCCGCCGTCAGCGCATCACCTGTCTGAGCCCCTTCCCCCTCCCCGCTAGTTTTTTCTTTTCAATTTGATGTAAATAATGTACCTTCTGAGAATCCCACAGTCACGCCGAAACTTATTCTTAAGGGTGCTTCAGAAGATGCCTTTTATAAAGACTAATGCGTGCCGTTGTAAAAGAAGCAGGGGTGGGGGGCGGATACAGTATTTTTAGTTCCTCTGAGGGGGACCTCCCTGCTGTCAGAGCCCCGGCTCTCCGCCAGGCTGCCGCCGGGCGGTTCCGCCGGGTTTCTGGCGTTTTCCGGAGCAGCCCGCGCTCTCCTCTCCGCACGCGGCCTCGAACCCGCGGCCCCGGCGCCGCCCGCGCCGCCCCCGTCACCCCTGCGCTCTCGGTTCAGCCCGCGATGGGTACTCACTTTTGCCGGGGAGCAAAGTCTGCCATCTCAGTCCGTGAGCACTTCCTGTAAAAGGACGTGGAGATCCATCGTGTGTAAAGCTGTTTCAGGAACAGCCGGTAAAATCCAGAAAGAGGGAGAGGAGCGAGTTAGACCCAAATGGAAGGGGGCGGGCAGCCCAGCCCAACCGGGGGATGTCCCGGGATCTCAGCCTTGTTTTCCCCAGCCCGGCGGCTCTGGGAGAAGCAGCCCAACAAGTGCACTTGTTCACTCTTTCTTCATTAGAGGAGGAGTCAGGGTTGCAACATTTCTGTTCCTTGCTGGAGGCGAAACAGTGATTTTCTTCAGCCTGCAAAATGTCCAGAGCCAGCCAGCTTTGCCAGGTGAGGAAGGGAGCTGGGGAAGCCGAACTGCAGCAAAGACGTGGGGAAGAAAGAACGGATTCTCCCCAGATGGGTTTTGCACGAGCAAGACCACACGTCTTCCACTGAGACTGCAACAGAAAAATAGACGGACAAAACAATAATAAAAATGTCTTCATGAATGGCATGACCTCAGAGATGGTATTTCTCCTGGAAGCCAAGATGTGGAGTGGCTCCTTGTCAAATTTCTTTCCTTATTTCTGAATAACACTGAACAGCAGCTTGACAGCATTGGAGGGGGGCTCCAGAGATTTGAATCTCACCTTCCCTGAGAAGAAGAAGGGGTCAGAGTGAAAGGGGCAAAAGAAAACAGTCAGGGACCCGAGAAGGGGAGAGAGCAGGTTTTGCTTTCTTTTTTGATAGCCCAAAGCCCAAACTTCCGGGGCGCGTGGTGTTTGTTTATTCTCCTCCACATGAGTATAACACAGAAACACTGGTGGTGCTGAAATAATCCACCCTTTTGTTGTTTTCCACAAATATAAAATTTATCTTTTCTAATATCTTTTCTGACTTTTTCATTTTTTTGGTAATAGCAAAACCATGCAGAACCACCACCTTTTCTCTGGCAAAAGAAAAAATAGTACTGAAACAAAAGTAGTAGCTGTCTGAATCAAATAATTATCCCTCAATTAGTAAGTTGCTAGTGTCCGTTTGATGCTATTAAGTAATATTGCATCTGATTGTTTCATAACCCAGAAGGGCACCGTGGAGATATTTTAAACAAAGACTATAAAGTTTCAACACAAATGGAATGCTGGGCTTTTCCCTTTTGAGTGATTGCCACTCTGGAATAACGGGCAAATGACATTCGGTAGCAGCCACTTGCCAAGTCTCTGGAAGCCACTGACTATTCCAGGACACTTTGGTGATCCTTTTGGACTGGAAGCCCAGAGGCACCTGCACAGGCATGACCACCTGATGCTTCCTGTTCAGTAACATGACCTTGGACAATTAAATTGTAGACCCCATCTGGTTCTCTCAGCGGAAGGGAGGTGCCTCTTTCTTGCATACTTCCCTTCGCTCATGGGTGGCCACAAAGGTATGCAACCCCTATTTACTTTCAAAACCACTGGATGACATGAGATCATCAATGGCAGAATATTTCTACATGACCTTTGCAAAGCAAGGGATCGTCAGGTTTTTGGAGTTGTTCTAGTCAGACAATTTTAATAGTTGGTGAAAAAACCTCGCCCTAGTAACTCTCGACTGTCAGCTCTTGGAAGGTAGGACCCTCGCACTTCCTTCTTGTGGTTCCCAGTTACATGCAGGCAGCTCAGCTCATTGGTGCTCATCGTGCTCCTGGCTTCCAGATTGGCAGATTGGTTGTTGAGTGACTAATCCACATCTCACTGGGAGAGAAGGGCGAGGCTCGCTTTACGCTCTAGTGCGCAGCACACAGGCACCATCCATGAACCACCAGCGTGAACTCTCAGTGAATTCATCACCTTGTCCTAGCTTTACTGAGATAATGAAGGAAAGTCCGCGGTTAACCTCAACTTCTTTCCTAACTGCCCCCTGCCTCCTTCTCTAAGCACTAACATGCCCCGCCCCTTTACGTGTGTTCCCTTCTTGCATGTCTCTATCTTGTCACTGTCTCAGCTGGTGTGTTCCTCCTTTTTTCCAAGCTACTTCTCCAGGTGAGTCCTAGACCCCAGCCCTGCCCACTGCCTCCAAGACCTTAATCCATGGCTGATGCAGAGGGAAGAGCTCAGCCGTTGGCATGGGTTTAGGTCTTTGGTATTTACATGGCTTCCCTAAGCCTCACTTGCCTCATTGAAAATCAGATGCGGTGGGCTTCCCTGGTGGCGCAGTGGTTGAGAGTCCGCCTGCCGATGCAGGGGACACGGGTTCGTGCCCCGGTCCGGGAAGATCCCACATGTCGCAGAGCGGCTGGGCCCGTGAGCCATGGTCAATGAGCCTGCGCGTCCGGAGCCTGTGCTCCGCAACGGGGGAGGCCACAACAGTGAGAGCCCCGCGTACCACAAAAAAAAAAAAAAAAAAAAAAAGAAAAAAAAGAAAAAAAAAAGAAAATCAGATGCAGTGATATATGCCTCAAAACTAACAATGGTAATTCTTAATCACCAGTAAAAGGAGTCATAATGGTGATAACATATGTAAAATGCCTGACAAATAGCAGAAAATCTAGAATCATTAAGTTCTTTTTCTCCCCCTTCCTTTTCTCCCTATCTTCCTCTCAGAGTTAATGTTTTCTGCCCCATCGGCTTCTTCTGCAGCCAACAACTTCCTCGAACCTTCCTTGACCCTGGTAACTCTTTCGGTGGCTTTATGATTTAACTCACTCCATTCTTCATCTGTCAGACTTAGTGGAAGAATGATCTACACTCAGCTCCCCTGACTCACTAAGCTCTCAGTGCCTTCCCTCAGTGCTTCTTAACCCTGGCTGCACACCTGGTCATCTGAGGAGGGTTTCAAACATACCATATATGGGTGGTCCTTGCAGGACTTGTAATTCAAGAGGTTTAGGGTGGGGCTCTGATTTCTCTGTTTCTACAAAGATGCACAGGCAGGGTAGACACAGGCTGCCCTCATCCCCCCTGCACCACGGCTTCCACCACTAGGACTCATCAGCTGCTCTCTTTCCCTGGGCTGCGCCATTCCAGGCCTCGCGGCACCCCTTCTCTCCCTCCCCTTGAAATTCTCATTCCTTGGCTCTCAGGCCCTGTCCTCCCTTGGTTCTCCTCTGTCGGTATCACTCCTCTGTTGCCTTTTGCCACAGCCCCTCTTCTTTCTCCTCCTTCCTGTATGGGAACAGTTTTGTTGTTGAACTGTTGTTCCCAACCAACAGTTTCACATGCTGTCCTTCTTTCATCTGATCCCACCCCCAGAGGTGAGCACCATTAACTTCTTGGTGTGTATCTATCCTTTATCCTACATGTATATAGTCATGTCTCTATATGCTTATGCTTCTATTTTTTAAACTAAAAATGGAATAATTTCTGTGGCTTGTCTTGTGTCATACAATTACATATTCTAGGCTACTAGTTACAGACTTAACCCATTCTTTTTTAAAATTTATTTTTATTTATTTATTTTTAAACATCTTTATTGGAGTATAATTGCTTTACAATGGTGTGTTAGTTTCTGCTGTATAACAAAGTGAGTCAGCTATACACATACATATATCCCCATATACCCTCCCTCTTGCATCTCCCTCCCACCCTCCCTATCCCACCCCTCTAGGTGGTCACAAAGCACAGAGCTGATCTCCCTGTGCTATGCAGCTGCTTCCCACTAGCTATCTACTTTATATTTTAACCCATTCTTTTTAATGGCTGCCTATTTTGTAATTTATTCTGTCATTCTTCCATTGTTAGATCTTTGGTAACTTTAATTTTTTATTGTAAAAAGTACTGCCATGATTATCTTTGCCTGTACCTTAGGATAGATACTTAGAAATGGCATTGTTAGGTCAAAGGGAATGAAAACTAAAAATTTGCTATATCACTGCCAGATTGCTCTCCAAAAAATGTTGTAGAAGAAAGTCCTAGAAATGAGAGTACTGGGGAGGAACATTTAAAATTTTCATATGTACCCTTAAATTCTTCCCAAAATATTTATCGATACACACGTCTACCAATATACACTCCTGACAAGGATGTTTTCTCACATGCTTGCCAGCACTGAATTTTATCAGTATAGTTTTCGTTAGTTCAATAAGCAAACTATCCTGTCTTAGTATTGTTCTAATTCACAATCCCCTGACTTCCAGTGAGGGTGAATTCATATGCTTATTATCCTTTGAGTTGTTTTCTCTTATGCTGTGGTTTTTCATTCCTACTCCTATTTTTCTTCTGGTAAGTTTGTTTTTCTAAAAACAATATTTTTTCTGTACTATTGTATATATTAACACTTTGTTAAATGTATTGTAAACATTTCTTGGTATCTGTCATGTTTCCCTTGATTTTATTTATGGGCTGTTTTACTGCACAAAAGTTTTAAATTTTCACCCAGTCGAATCTGTCAATTATATTCTATCAAGTCTCTGAGTTTTCTCTGTTGCTTCTTTGTTTCTAATACTGTTAAAAGTTTTTTTTTAAATCTCTTTATCCTAGGAATGGTTTTAAAATATTATATGAAGTAGCAAATTAAATTAATTGTCTTCTGAATGCATAGTCAATTACTCTATTACCTTTTATTGAAAAATTCACAATTTCCCCACTTATTTCTAGTGTCAAATATTATATATTACATTTTCATGTATATTTATATCTATTCTGGACTATACTCTGTTTTGTTTGGCATGATGATTTACATGCCAATAATGCACAATTTTGATAACCATATTGTAAAAATAGTATAACACCCATTACATTAGTGCAAGTAACTGATCAGTCTTTCCTTTTAAAATTTGCTTGATAAATGTGATATATTTATTTTCCCATAAAATTTTAGAATGAATTTGTCCAAATAAAAATAATTTGGTTTTACATTACCTTTATATATTTATTTGGGAAAATTAGTTATCATTAAGGCATTAAATCTTCCTCTCCAGGAAACATGTTTATTTTAAAGAAATCTTTAAAGTGTATCCTTCAAGTTTAAAATTTAATCTTATAATGTCACTTTATAATCTTATTGCACAAAATTTACTTAATCATACCGTATGATGAACATTTAGGTTATTCCCCAATTTTTACTCTTAAAAAAATGCTTCAGTGAACATATTTGTGGAAAGAGATTTTGTTCTGGGAGGATTTATTTCCTTAGTCTAAAATCCCAGTGAGACATACTTAGGTCAAACGACATGCACATTTTTATGGCCGTTGAGATATAAAAGCTTATGTATTTCTGACGGCTTCAACTCTTAATATTCCCTCCATCACACTCTACATCCAATTAGGCACAAAGTCCTGTAAGTGTCTTTTTCCCCTTTCCACTGTTAAGGCCACTGTTAAATTCATGCTTCTTCCCTTTCAATAGCCCCTGGCTGGCTTCACTTTCAACAGTCTTGCCTATATCAAACTCAGTTGCTTCCAGGTGAATCTGATTATATCAACTCCCTGAATTAAAATACTTTAATGGTGCCTACATCCTCCCAAAAATGTTAAAACATCTTTGCTCCTGCTGATTCCATTGGGTTTTAGAGTACTAGCTCAATACATATTTATAGTATGTCTGCATCCCTTCTTCCCTTCTTGGAATGTTATTCCCCCCGCTCCTTGCCTACTTGAACTCTATCTATTCTTGATTTTCATATTCAATGTCACTTTATTCTAAAAGCTTTCCCTGATCACTCCAACTCTGAAGGCACTCTGCTTGTTTCTGCCACATGGGTTTATAATACACCCTTCTCTTCCACCTCCAAGTATCATCGTGAGACTGATATGAGTTTACATATGTGAGTGCATTTGTAAATTATCAACCATGTGTAAATATAAGGCACTACTATTATTAGACAGTGTTTCCTTCCCTCCAAAGAAACCCACACCACTGAATAAGCAGCTAGGCTAAGTACAGCCAGCCTTTATAAACATGAGACTAGGAATAATTTTCTCCTTGTGGAATTGCAATAGGAAGATGCTAAGATTGCTGGCCTGTTGAGTAGTAAGGACTCATGTCTCCTAAACCCAAAGAGGGAAAATTAAGCATGCTGAATAAAGGGCAATTGTTGTTAGTCCCTGAAGTAGCTACATGGGGTTCTTCAGGCTATTGTGGTATGAGCCTTGCTATTCAAAGTGTGGTCCTTAGAACAGCTGCATTGGCATTACCCGAGAGCTGATTAGAAATGCAGGATCTCAGATGCCATCTCCACCTTCTGAATCTGACATTGCATTTTAACCAGATCTGCTGCTCCAGTGCTCGATTTCATAAAGCCCGAGTGATGGTAAAGTGAGTGTTCCTTCTGAAGTGCCCAATTTGCCGGGGGCGGGGGGAAGTTGACTTTGACTTATGTGTTTTCTCCATCTTTATCTCTCTCTGTGTGGGCGTTGGGGGGAAGATTTAAGGACAGGCTGACGTTATAATGTTCCAGATTATAAAGTTGAAGGGTCATGCAATTAGGAATGTACTACATTTTCAATTAAGTTTCTAATAGGTAGTGAATATTCTTTTATTTTCTTTTGTTTTACATTGTAGTAAGAACACAACATGAGATCTACCCTTTACATTTTTAAGTGCACAATACAGTGCTAATTATAGACACAGAGTTGTACAGCAGATCTCTAGGACTTATTCATCTTGCATAATTGAAAATTTATACCCATCAAATAATGACTCCCCAATTTCTCTTCCCTTGGCAACTACCATTCTACTCTTTGCTTCTAAGAGTATGACTATTTTAGATGCCTAACAGGTGGGATCATGCAGTATTTGTCTTTCTGTGACTGACTTGTCATTTAGCCTAATGTCCTCCAGGTTCATCCATTTTGTTGCATATGGCAGTATTTCCTTTTTAAGGTTGAATAATATTCCATTGAATGCATATACCACATTTTCTTTATCATTCATCTATCCATGTATACTTAGATTGTTTTCATATCTTGGCTATTGTGACTAATGCTGCAATGCACATGGGAATGCAGATATCACTTTGAGATCCTCCTATCAATTTTTTTTTGATATATATCCAGAACAGGAATTGATGGATCATATATTAGTTCTATTTTTAATTTTTTGAGGAACTTCCATACTATTTTCCATAGCAGCTGTACCATTTTACATTCCTAGCAACAGCATTCAAAAATTGCAATTTCTTCACATATTTGCCGACACTTTTCTTTTTTTTTTTTTTTTTTGGATAATTGCCACCCCAACAGGTGTGAGGTATTACCTTATTGTAATTTTGATTCACATTTCCCTGATAATTAATGATGCTGAGTACCTTTTCTTGTACTTGTTGGCCATTTGTATGTCTTTAGAGAAATACAGTTTAAATCCTCTGGCCATTTTTAAAATCAGATTATTTGTTGTTGTTGTTTGCTTTTGAGTTATAAGAGTTCCTTATATATTTTGGATATTAACCCCTTATCAGATATATAGTTTGCAAATATTTTCTCTCATTCCATAGATTTCCTTTTCATTTGTTAATTGTCCCTTTGCTGTGGAGAAGTTTTTAAGTTTAAGGTAGTTCCACTTGTTTATTTTTGTTGCTGTTGCCTGTGCCTTTGCTGTCATATCCAAAAAGTCATTTCAAGACTAACATTAAGAAGTTTTTCCTTCTGTGTCTTCTAGAAATTTTACAGTTTCAGGTCTCACACTTAAGTCTTGAATTCATTTTGAGTTGATCTTTGTGTATGTGTAAGATAAGGGTCCAATTTCATTCTTTTGCATGTGGATATCCAGTTCTAACATCACCATTTGCTGAGAGGCTCTCCTTTCCCCATTGTGTATTCTTGGCACCCTTGTCAAAGGTCAGTTGACCATAAATGTGTGAATTTATTTCTGGGCTCTCAATTCTGTTCTGTTGGTCTATATGTCTGTTTTGATGCCAATACCATACGGATTTTTATTATTGTAGCTTTGTAATATAGTTTAAAATCCAAAAATATCTCTCCAGCTCTGTTCTTCTTGCTCAAAATTGATTGGCTATTCAAGGTCTTTTGTGGTTCCATATGATTTGTGTAACTGTTTTTGTAATCTGTATAAAATGCCATTGGGCTTATGATAGAGATAGCATTAAATCTATATAGTGCTTTGAGTAGTATGGACATTTTAATAGTAGTGAGTTTTCATATCCACAAACATGGGATATCTTTCCATTTATTTGTATCTGCTTTAACTTCTTTCAGCACTGTTTTATAGTTTCCAGTGGGCGAGTCTTTCATCTCCTTAGTTAAGTTTATTTCTGAATATTTTATCCTTTTGATGCTAGTGTAAATAGGATTGTTATCTTAATTTCCTTTTTGTATAGTCCATTGTTAGCATATATAAATGCAACTATTTTTGTATTTTTATCCTGCAACTTTACTGAATTTGTTTATTTGTTCTAACAGTTGTTTTGTGGAATGTTTAGAATTTTCTATATACAAGATTATGTCATCTGCAAACATACATTTACTTCTTTCTCTCTGATTTAGATGCCTTTTATTTCTTTTTCTTGCCTAATTGCTCTGGTTAGGACTTCCAGTACTATGTTGAATAGAAGTGGTGAGAGTGGACATCCTTGCCTTCAGTTTTCATTCTTTCTTTTTTTTTTTTTTTTTTATTCTTTCATCTGTTAACAAATACCAGGCACAGTTTTAGGTGCTGGATTACAGCCGTAAAAATTAATTAGACTCAGTCTGAGATCTCTTCCATGGTATTATAATCTGGGGTTTGGAGGAGGGGAGATTAAAAACAAAGAAATGAATTGTATGTCATGTGGAGATATATGCAAAGAACTAAAACAAAGCAAAGAGGGGGTTTGGATTAAGTCCAAGGGTCAAAATTGGCCTCTTTGATAATATAACTTGAGCAGAATCTTGAATAAGGACTATGAAACACCTTTCTGGCTCCTCCTGGGAAGGAAGAGGGAGGCCATTGGAGTGTTAAGCAGTGTGGCAGGAGGGGATTTTTATTTCAAATGGATCACCCTGCCTGCTGCCATGGAATGCTACTGATAATTGTCATCCCTGTCTCCTTTGTTCCTTTCTGAGATTTTTGCCTCATGAGCTGTCCTGAAAGTTCACTTTCTTGATGAAATCTTTCAGATTCAGCTTTATAAGCTGAAGCCATCCCTTTCTCCGTATGCCACCTCTCAACTCCCAGGGGAAGAAGGAAAATACTTATACAAAGAAGCTTTCACCACTGAGTTTTCACCATCTGAACAGCCTCAGGTGACAAGAACCTGTGGCTGGAGGCTATTGCTTCCTTCCTGGTTCAGAGTGAAGACTTCCTTGAGCTTTGTCTTCTCTGATGCCTAAAGTGTGGGAACTAGGCCTAGTCTTAGAGTGTCTTCTAGAGCAAGGCTGCCTTTCTGTCTTTGCCAGAGTTCATTTTCCTGACTAAATTTAGAAATAGGAAAGGTTACTTTCTACTTTGGCAACATAAGTAAAAGCTCTATTGATAGCCAGTTGTCCTGGGGATTTGGATTTGGAAATTTTATACTCTAGGTCTCCTTTTTCAAGATCCCCCTACCTTCTATGGGCATTCTGCCCACACTTGGGATAATGTGACATGGTGGAAAAGAGCACTGGACTGGGAGCCAGAAGGTCTGAGTCTTAGTCTGAACTCCCACTAAATGACCATGGGTTTGTTAGGGGAGACATGGTAGAGCAGAGTGTAATGAATTATGATCTCCAGAGTCAGACTTGCTAGTTTGCCTGTCTGGCTCTACTACATACTGGTTATGTATCTTGGACAGATTACTTAATTTTTATGTTTTCTGTTGTCCTCATCTATAAAATGGGAATCATAATTGGACCTATCTCACAGGACTGTTTGAATATTAAAAGAGATAACTGAAGTAAAAGCACTTAGAATAGCATTGGGCATGCAGTAAACTTTATGGTTAGTATGATTGTTGATAAGACAATCATCGAAGTTATGTCCAAGTGCTAGAGGTTGCATTGTATGTGGAATGTCCTATAAACCTGATGATGTTTGGCTGAGGAGAAAGAAGGCAAATAAGTTAATTTTCTTCAGTCATATAAAGGATTGTCACCTGAAAGAGGTATTTCTTTGAGGTTTCTTAGAAAGTGCTCTGGACTTTAGTTCAAAATAATGGAGAATTTTGATATAATCAATAATTTCCTATCTTTTCCTGCTTATGCACTGGTAGTCTTAATCAGTGTGGGCAGCTATAACAGAATACCATAGACTTGGTGGCTTAAACAACAAACCTGTATTTCTCCTGGTTTTGGAGGCTGGAAGTCCGAGATCAAGGTGCCAGAATGGTGGAGTTCTAATGAGAGCTCTCCCCCTTGTTCATAGATGGCTATCCTCTTGCTGTATCTCCACATGGCAGAGAGAGCTCTGGTTCCCTGTATCTCCTTATAAGGGCACTAATTCCACCGTGGGGCTTAACTCTCATGACCTCATTTAAACTTAATTACCCCCCAAAGGCTCCACCTCCAAATACCATCACACTGGGGGTTAGGACTTCAACATACAAATTTGGGGGGGATACAAACACTCAGTCCATTGCATGTCTAATTCCTCTTGCTTCTGGGCCTTTATACTTGCAATTCCCTTTGCCTGGAACATTCCCCCTCTCCCATAGCCACATCTTTCTCTCCTACCTTCTTCAAGCTTTTCCTCAAGTACCATTTGTTTCCTCTCAGGGAGGCCTTCCTCGATATCCTCATTTAAAATGGCCTCTCATGGCCCTCCCTATCTTATTTTCCTATTTGTTTTTTACCATAGCATTTATTGTTCTTCCATAGTTTGACTTACCCCAGAATTCTTGTGCCAAGCATTCAAGTATATGTAGTTTTTGGGGGGAGATGTTTCATAGTTACCCCACCCAACTGGAGAAGAAGCTGGACTATTTTTATAAAAACTTCCACCAGTTGTTGGTTGCGGGCTTCTTGGGGGTGGAGTGCTAATTTTCTGCTTCTACTCAAAGTGGGCAGATAAGCCTTCTGTGACTTTGGAAAAAGTTTCAAAGCAAAGAGATGCATATGTTGGCCCTTGGAATAGGAGGGAGCACACCTAAGTGGTGATGTAATATGATATCCAGGGATATGAATGGGGCACCAAGAATATCTGCTGTGCCATCTGACATACCGTATGATTTATGAGATATATCATATAGATCACATATCATATACACACACATGCACATACACACACACACACATACACACATACTCACACCCCTTCCAGAATGTAAGCTCTAAGAGGATAAGTATTTTTGTCTGTTTAATTCTCTACTGAATTTAAAACAGTACCTGGCATCCTGGCACAAGTTGGTGTGTATAACTATTTGCTGAAGAATGAATGACCTAGATCAGAGATTTTAAGCTGTGCATTGTGACCAATTTAGCAGGTCATGAAATTAATATGAGTCATGACCAGCAATAAAGAGAGAGAGAAAAGAAATAGTAAAAGTAAATACTGTTTTACAAAAGATTTCACTTCGATTATGTGATATACATACTATAATTATTAAATTAAAAATATAAATTAAATGTATACTGGGTCTTGAAAGAAAATGTACTTTTCACTTTGGGTTGTGATATTTGACAATCCCTGATCGATTTTCTCATTTTAGAGACTAGGAGATTAGGGGCCAGAGAAGTAAAGACTTGCCTGAGGTCACAAAACGGAACCCAGGCAAAGCAGTACCGTGACCTCATAGCACCTCTGTGAGTCTAGTAACTAGTAGATGTTGGTAACTTAGTTTATGGGACAGAGGCTTCCAGCCAGGTCTCCCTCTGAGCCAAAGGAAAGCAGATCCTTTGTAAACATCTGAAAAGCCAAGTTGCAAAATGTGAGGATCTGGGGTTCTTTGGGAGGCTGAGAGGCTGGCTGGGCTACCAAATGGGTTTGGGAATGGCACCCACCTGCCAGAGTATGTGCCCTCTGTGCAGCAGGATTAGCTGGCTTTGCCATCTGCATCTCAGCGTGGAACAGTCTCCCTAGGCATGCCTGGCCTGCTAGCTTCCTTCCACACAGTCATTAAAAACAATATTGATGCTAGGAAGTCTTGTTAAAAAGCGATTTTCTTAAGCATTGTCTTGCTTATCATTTAATTCCTTCTTTTTCTTCAGCTTGGAAGCAAGAACATTCTCTGAGCCTGACTCTCTTCTTGCTTGTCTTTTCCTCTCTTCTCTTGTACTTCCTACATGGAAAGGAATAAATGTAGGGCATCTTCAGGGTTTCATGGCCATGGTTCTAAGAGAACAATGCTTCCAGTGATTGTCATCTAGAAGGTGTTATGCAGATTTCCTCCATAACCTGAAGTTCTTTGCCAGAGCCAGAGAGAGAGCTGCTGGCATTGGGGAGAGAGGGCTGGGCAGGCACACCAGTGCTTTGCTCTCTGCTGCCTTCCTTTAACCTCAAGTCACAAAGAAATATTTGGGAGTTTGTTGAAATACATTCCCAGCCAGGACCATAGGCACATGGTCCTCCATTTAATCACATCTCAGGGCAGGGTGTGGCTTTGGGCAGGGCCCAGCTTAAGAAAAAATAAAAAAGGACCACCAGTTTGCAGGGACCAGGGTGGTCAAGATGGGACCATTTGGGGAGTGAAAACATACTCCAGACATTATAAACACATTAATCTGCAATGTTCATGAGTCAGGAAAGGAGAGAGAGAGAGATGGAGATAAAGAAGAGGGGAAGGGAGATGGGGACAGAGAAATACAGGGAGAGTGACAGGGAGAGAGAGAGAGAGAGAGAGAGAGAGAGAGAGAGAGAGAGAGAGAGAGAAGGGGGAAGGGGAGGGGAGGGTAAGAGAGGGAAGAGGAGGAGAGGAGAAAGGAGGAGAGGGAGAACAATTGTATGTATTTGTGCTGCTTAACTGCTGGCCTGCTGCCCTTTTTCCTTCTCAGCTGGCTTTTTTCAGCCTGGGAGCACAGATCCACTTTGCCACATACATGAGCTCTCAGTCCCAGCTTATTTATACTATAGCCATCCATCCAGATGGAGTCATGCCTCCCCTGTCCCAAGGCTTGTCTTTGGGGCGGTGGGAGCAGAGTCAGGAAGGGGAGTGGAAATGGTTTCAGAGGCCCTGAAATCTTGTCACTCACACTCTGAATAAATCATCAGCCTCACCAGCCACTTAGCTAGAAAGTGAGAAAAGAGGGAAAAGCTAGGCAATTATCCTGTTATCTGCTGTTCTTTCTTTTTCTTCTTAATTTTAAGGGGAAGGTAGATCTCCATCCAACATATGGTGCATGGAACAAGATGCTTCCTTGTGGGGTGAGAAAAGCCACTGGCGGGGCTGAGCCACAGCTGGGACACTTGGCAGGCTGGAGCTTCACCAGTTCCTGCCAAAGAAACCATGGCCAGCGGCTTCTGCCCATCTCAGCCCCTCCCCCACACCTGTGGGGTTCCTTTGTTGGCTGAAATCATGAAACCAACTCTTGCTCCCTATGGGAGGAGCAGGGTGAGTAGAGGCTAATTTGTATCTCAGGATTTATCCCTGGAGAAAGAGATCAGCTGGGCAAACATCAGAGTGACTTCACCATTGTCCCCTTCACCCTGTCTCCTGCTGCCTGTTGACTAATAATGCAAGGGCAGGTCAGGCAATTCACAGAAATCCTATGTGCCAGGGCTCCTTGTGTGGGCAGGCTGTGGCTGCCAAGGAAAACACATCACGCTCCACTCGGACTGAAAGGCAAACAGCATCACTCACTGTTTCTATGATAATGCAGACCTTAGCACCATTCATGGAGATGCACGGCACCCTCCTAAACTGCACTTGGGATAAAGTGATTTGTTTTTCTGTAGTTGGACCACCTGCCTTCTGTCAGGCAGCATTTCAACCAGTATAAGTTGGTCGACGCTATCAGGACAAGTGGAAATTGCTCCTTTGCTTGGGTCAATTGGCTTATTCTCTTCCTGAGTTAAAAAGCCCACAGGACCTGGATCATCATGAGATCTTACGCTCTTACTGAGAAGCGGGACTGCTCTGAAAATTGTACTGATGTTTACTCTTCTCATGAACCCCTCTCTTAAAAAGAGACTACAGCCATCTTTATCAACCACACAAATCTTCCAGGAAATAATACATTTCATAATGTTGAATCTCTAATACTGCCATTGCAATTTTAGCCAATCACATAGTTCAGGTTTCGAAGTCTGATACAGTGTCTGTTCATATGTAAAACAGAGGCCAGAAATAGCAGCCTTAGCCTTGAAATTGAATGCAGCTCATAGACTTTCTTTCCCCCAAATCATGAGACTTTACCATAATATCCATATGTGCAGCATTTCTGGAAAAGCACTGTCTGTCCCATGGGGCACACATCCCCACCTGTCACTAGTCCACTGTCACTGAGCGTGAGCTCCCTCTTCCGTGGAGCCTACGGTCCCTGGTTCACCCAATCTCCTCCCCCCCTCTTACTGACCCTGAAGCCGCATGTCAGTTGCTATGTATTATTTCACTTGTATTTATTTTTTCGGCTAGAAATATATTTTTTTTCAGTGCCAGGTAGTTATTAAAAGTGAGAAAACAAAAGTTAAACTGATAGAGGCTCATGTCTCTAGGGGAACACGTGGAAAGATTACAGTTGTTAAATGGAAGAGAAGTTGTTTATACCTAGACTCGCTTCACTCATTCCTGCTGTCTCCTGACTGCTGTGTGCATTTGTGATTGCGACCCCTGGTCTAGCCCATTTCCAACACCCTCTCCACACATTTTGAAAAGTCAGCTCATTTGCTATAGCTTGTCTTTGGTCTTACCTCCATCCTCTACCTCATTGCTTTTAGAACACCTCCAAAAAATGAATGTTGAATGATTTGAGAAAATAGGAGACCAACGGATCAAAGGTAAGATTAGAATTCCCCACGGTCATCAACAAAGGACAAAAGTAAGATCTGGAGTTAATAGGAGATGTGGGTTTTTTCTTTATTGCTGACTGGTTGGAGAAACAAAGTGACTATGTTTTGAAAAATCACTGTTAGGGCTCATAAAAGACATACTTTTACTTTTCATCACACACAGATAAAATCTGCATTAATTTTCTTCAAGATGTGCATAGAAGATTCTGCAAAGGTACCCAACATGATAACTATAATTACCCTTCATTTTTACAAAAGCTTCTCATTAGAGATTTTAGGAAAGTGCTTTGAGGCAGAAGACAGTTTCCAAAACAAAGCCACAATATATCAAATTCTTCCTGTTAGTAAAAAGCCAATAGAAGATGAGAGACCAGAACACACATACAGTGATACTGAAAAAGGAGGATGTTCGTTAAATGTCTCCTCAGGATCCACCAAAACTCCAGAAGAATGTTAGAAATCCCAGAAGAACTGCAGCCCACCCCTTGCAGTGAATCCCAGGGACCTATGGTCCCACCTTACCACTCACCCCAGTAAATAGGGTGAGTGAGTAAAGTTCGGCAAAATTAGGCAAATCCTTTCTGTATCCGAAAGATATGACTCATCCAGAATGAGGCATGGAAAAAAATGCAGTTTTTATGAGAGGTAAGCTGTGAGAAAATGAACTGTGGAGGCAGGGGATCAGGAAAGGAGGGAGTTTAGAATCTTGAGGAAGGAATTAATCTGTTTGGGGTTTAAAATGAGAGTTATTTTGCAAGAATTTATATACAAGTTGGCGTGTGAGGGAAATGGGGGCCAGGGAAAGATTGAGAGGTAAATAGCTAAAAGGAGAGTGCTTCCTAGATTATAGAGAAAGAAAGAAATCTTCACACACACATACACACACAATTATTTGACATTTGCCATATTTGCTTTATCTCTCATTCTGTGTGTGTAAGTATATAAATGCTTGTGTATGTATATAAACATATGCATATCTCTCCTCCACTTTCTTTGTGTATATATATATACACACACACATATGCATATATATATGCATATATGTATACACACACACTGATTGAGACATAAAGCATATGTATACACATATCTATATACATGTATATATATATCACTGTTCTATCTCTCACTGTATGTGTGTGTATATACATATATATATTCCCCCCACACCCTCGGCCCCAGAACATTTGCTAGGAAGTTGCAGGTAGCACAAGATTACATCCCTAAATACTTTAGCAGACAACATCTCAGAACACAGACATTCTCTTATATAACCGTAATGGTATAATGACAAGTAAGAAATTTAGCATTGAGACAACAATATTATCTAATACAGTGTCCATGCCCGAATTTCTAAAATTGTCTCCAAATGTCCTGTATAGCTGTGCATGTATATTTTCCCCAGACCAGGATTCATTGATGTTTTGCATTTGATGGTCCTGTCTCTTTAATTTTTATTCTAGGATCATCACCCCGCCTTCCATGACATTGATAGTTTTGATGAATTCATGCCAGTAATCTTGTGTCTTCCTCTATTTTTAAACTTAAATCTGTGTGTGTTTTGCTTGCATTAATAGACAGATCTCATTGTTTAAATACACAGGCTCAGAAGCCAGGTGGCCTTGGTTGGAATCACAGGCCCGTTAATGAGCTTTGGGATCTTAGGCAAGTTACTTAACCTCTCTGTCCCTCAGTCACATCTAGACAATGGGTATAAATGGGTAAAATAGTTACATGAATATTTGGCTACTATTGTTTTTATTGTTATTATTAGAGAATACACTCCAATTCAATCTTATAGCAGATGGGAGAGTTCTGTGTGATTCCTGATATGCTTTAGTTGCAAATGACTTGAGAGTAATTTATTCTTAATTTAGAATAATAAGGATAATGGTATAATAATAATAATTGTAGTAGCATATACTGACTTCTGAAGATAAAATTATGTGGTCTCTAATTACTGTATCTAAAAGTCCAGATTTAAGATAATGTCAACATTATATACCTAATTATGACACTGGTTAATAGTATACATAAGGTAAACTGTATGGGCTAGGAAGTAAAAATATTTTGACTTGCCATCCAGCTTGGCCAGTCACGAGCTATTTGACTGAGCAAATTACTTACCTCTCTGAGCTATCATTTCCTCACCTGGTAAATGAGAATAATAAGAACTATCTCAGAGACATGTTTGTAAAACTCCATCTTCCTTCCCTGGCACCCAGCAAGCCCTTCACAAAGCTTGCTCTCGGGCTTCCCTGGTGGCGCAGTGGTTGAGAGTCTGCCTGCTGATGAAGGGGACATGGGTTCGTGCCCCGGTCCGGGAGGATCACACATGCCGCGGAGCGGCTGGACCCGTGAGCCATGGCTGCTGAGCCTGCGTGTCCAGAGCCTGTGCTCCACAACGGGAGAGGCCACAACAGTGAGAAGCCCGCGAACCGCAAAAAAAAAAAAAAAAAAAAAAGCTTGCTCTCAGAGTCTTAGTGTGAAGTCTTCCCTAGAAGAGACAAAAATTCACTCATTAACTTGCTTTCAATAGATGTTACCAACACTTAATAAAATTACTAAAAAATATTGAACATCAGTGATTTTATGATAACCCTAGCCTTAATGTTACCTTAATTTGACTTAATATTAGCTAGACCATTCTATCTTTGTTATACATAGGGTATAGGCTCTTTTTAGATGGTACATAGATCTGTACCCGAGAGGGTAAAAGTATTTAAAGAGTGCATTAACTTGCAGAAGTTGTGTTGTTTTATTTTATCACCATTAATTAAAATTTGGTAAGAATTTTGAGGAGAGGCAACACAGCATTGTGAAAAGAACAGGTGCTGTGGCGAGAAATAAGTCGGCACTGTCCCTCATTCATATGTGGTTTGGGGAAATAACCTAACATTTTCGCACCCACCGTAACTTGCTCTTTTGTGAGAGCGCATACAACACAGTGACTGAAACATAGTGACTACTCACTGATGCCTTCCTCCACCCCTCCCTGCTTTTTTCTTTCTTTTCACCTTCCCTTTTTCCCCTTCCTCTCATCATGTATTCTTGGGTACATGAACCAATGTATGTAAGTTAAGAGTAGGTCCAGGGAAATATTTTAGAGACTTTTAAGAAAGATCCCATCCACTCTCCCTAATGGCTTGGGAAATACCGCATCTGTGTCCGGCACGTTTATCTCTGACTTCGGGGCAAAGGCTTCGCACCTATGCAAAGGAAGTATCTACCTTTCTATATGGCAATATCAGGGTCTCCAGAAAACCCTCTCTGCCTCACAAGTTAGCTGGGGACTGATAGTATTTATTAGAAAAGATCACCTTTCTTTCCTCAGTGTGACAAAGGCATGCAGTGCCAACTCCTTTGGTAATGGAAAAACAACAGCTTAAATATTGCAGTTTTCAACAGATGAAACGTATAGGATGCCCAACTCAGTGAAAGACTACATGAGAAATGAACTGGAAATGAACTAAGGATGCTGGCCCTCTTCAAATATCACCCAAAACAACAACACAGGCAAAAGCCACTCCACTGCTGTCAGGATTTTGTTGAGGGCCACCTTTTCAGATACTCTTGAGAAAGCAAGTGTGTGTTTTTGCAATTTTGGGTATGTGGAGAGGTTAGAGTGGCAGTTTTCAAGTGTTTAAGTCTTAGGATCTTCTCATTCTCATAAAATCATTGAGAACTCCAAATGGCATTTATGTATGAAGTTGTTTACCATACTAGAAATTAAAACTGAAAAAATACAAAAATGTTTATGTATCAATCTATCTAAGATAACAATAAAAATATATCACACATTAACATACATAATATGCTTTTATTAAAAACTTTTATTTTCCAAAACAAAGCCATTGTGTGAGAAGTGGTATTCTTTTACTTTTTTCTAAGTTTCTTTTAAAGTAGGCTTAATAGAAAACAGCTGTATTTTCATATCTGCCTCTGCATTCAATCTGCTGTGATGTGTGATTTTGATTGAAGTCTGTGAATTAAAGCTAGCATCACATGAATATATAGTTGAAAGGGTATTCTATTTAATAGCCTATTCAGATAATTATGGACATTCTTCTTTGATACTACACTGAAAATCCACAGTTAGTAGTTCCTTCAAATTTAGCTGCAATGTGGAATCTGAAACCAGTGTGAATCAGTGACTGAACTCTTGAGAGTCTGTTGCATTAAAATCTACTGTTGTACATTGTATTTCTAGTAAGTGTTTCTGCATGGTTCTATAATATCATGCATTGGTCATTTCAAAAAAATTGGTTCACTTGGGTGATCAAGGTCTTCCAAATGGTGACACACTTCATAATACATATCCAGAAATTACATTTGTTACTACCATAAAGTCTTCAAGTATTGGGGTGTTGTCAGCCTCACAGTGATGATTTTTCTAAATTTCTAATTTTCTCTGGAGCGCTCAAATTTTATCATTGGCAACAAACGATTATCAGTTGTTTTCCTTGATGTGACAGACATACTTCGTTCATTTCTGAGATGTCTGTCAAATACCTGAGTCTGAATAGCCACAGTTTGTTGTTCATTCTTTCTTACAAGTAAAACTGGTGCTCTGGAAAAAAAAAAAGAAGAAGAAGAAGAAGAAAAGAAAAAAATAGTAGCTGGGCTAACTTCCAGGTCAATTACCTGAGTCCTTTTCTCACATAACCCTTACACTCGGATATGAGGAAAGGTGTTTCTGTGAACTTCCCATTTCACCACACTGTATAAAAGATTTGTACTCAAGGTTTGTGATTTTATAAAATTAGTAAATTTTACTGCTTCATTAAAGACATTCCTAGGTGAAACTGTCTTGATTCTTCCCCGTGAATGTGTGTCTGTAAAAAAAAAAATACAACGACGGCTAACACAATGTGGGCCCTGTCTTGATTTATACTAATGTGTCAGCAATTTTACTCACTATGGCTTACATCAAAGTAAATGTCAACACAGTAAAAAAAGCAAATAACTATTATTATTATTAACCTAATATTGTTATGAAAGTAGTTTTGATCTTTTAGTCCCAGCTCTGAAATTGTGTTAGGTTTCCCCAGAGGTCCATGAACTGTACTTTGTTTGAGAATCACTGTGTTGAAGACGATGGGTCAATTGAGTTTTGATTTAGCTGGTATGCTTTCTGCTAAGCTTCAGGAAGAAAATGAAATTGTCTGAAAGCTAGTCTTGGGGAGCTAAAAATCTAGCAGATAAGATAGACATATATACTACTAGGTAAAAACCATGCCAAACTTCAGGTACTATGGATGCTGACAAAAGAGTAATTCTTTTGATCTGGAGAGGTTGGGGAAGCATTTGCAAATAGATCATGTGTGCTGGGCCTTGCAAACCATGGAAGATTTCCACATTCCAAGCACAGGCATTAGCCCAGACATGTAAGCATCTGAACCCTCAGGGAATGGCAAAGGGACCTGGGTTGGCTGGATGAGAGGGTGCCTCAGAGTAGGCGGTCCTATGAAACCAGAAAAGTAAGTGGGAGAGGGGCTGGTTGGAGGGGACCCTGAAGGCTTTGGGGACGCATAGCTTTTTCATGTTGCATTGAGCAAACACATTAATTTAGTCTAGAGCAATGGTCCACAAAGTGTGGTCCCAGACCAGCCACATCAGCATCACCTGGGAACTTGTTAGAAATGCAGACTCTCAGGCCCCACAAAGACATACTGAACCAGAAACTCTGAGGGTAGAGCCTAGTCATCGAGGTCTTAATAAGTTCTTATTAAGATTCTGATGCCTGCTAAAGTCTGAGAACCACAGGCCTAGAGCTTAGAGTGTGGTTCTTTCGAGAGAAGAGCTACCTGCATCAGAATCTCCTTGGGATAGGGGGTATGACACCTGCATGTCCCTGGGCCTTACCTCAGAGCTACAGAACCAGAACCTCTGAAACAGAGTCCAGGAACCTGGATGCCTGCAAGTCTAAGTGAGCACAAGCATCATTGACCTAGCAGAGAAAAGGCTGAAGGAAAACTGCCTAATTTTTACCGGAGAATATATTTTGATAGAAGGAATTTTAGGGGAAGGAATACAAACATACATTTCACCCTACTTCTATTGCAAGTCACTGTCTATGTGCATTTTTACAGGTCATAAGAGAACCATGAGTTCTCTGCAGTATCACCAAGGAGATCCACCATTTTTTCCCCCCGAAGCCTCTTCATATATATCTTTCAACTTTTGGTGTGGAGTTGGGAGGTGGAAGAGAAGTAGGTGACTAACTGCATAAACAATTACAAAGCACAATAAGATCTTCTGCCAGAATGAAGGCACACATTATAATTAACTAAGGAAAATTTTATCTTCTGGTAGTTACTAAGGGTACCTAGATACCGAGTTTTATTTTTCTCCCAGCTAAATGTATGTTAAGGGACACCCACAACTTAATTCCCTTAGGTAGTTACTCTAATCAGATGTGTTATTTTCTCAATCTCTACAGTAAACTTGAGTTAAATATCGTGTAGCTGGATGTTAAATGGACAGTAATTTGCCAGGCACTTTAAAATTATAGGGTATCCCACATAGATCTGTGGGAGATGAGGGAAAATACATTGAGGGATTGAGTTTATGTGTGTGAGCCTAGGAAGTGAACACAGCCTAGGATATTGAACGAGCAAGCGCCCTTAGAAATATCCTGTGTAACTGCACATGAATGGGATGGGATGCGGAAGTGGGCAGAACCAGACGAAGGGTGAAATTGAAGGAGGAGAGGCTATTTGAAACTTGCAGTTCGTTTTTAGTTTTCTTCTTCCAAAAGGAAAATTAAAAACCATTTAATATGTTTTTATATATAACCTTATAAGTGAATAATAAAAGACTATAAAAAAGAATGTATATATATATATATATATATATATATATATATATATATAAAACTGAACCCCTTTGTTATATAGCAGAAATTAACCCAACATTGTAAACCAACTATACTTCAATTAAAAAAAAAAAGAATAGAAGAGACTAGTTATTCTGCAGTGCTTGACTAGTGTCTTTACTTTGAAAGTGGCTGGACTTTTATTTTCTGTGTTTTATAAAGTGCTTTGGGACAAAAGTTACCATGAAATGAGGAAAAAAAAAAGCAGTACATACTACATACTCAACGTGTGAGTCTTTCTCCCTGCTCTATTTGCCAGAGATCATTTAAATAAAAAAGGTTTATGTGATGAGATACACTTTAAAAAATCCATTCTTCACTTGGAGGAAAATATCCCATAACCAGAAAGTCTTTTATAATTTCCAGCAAATTGATTTTAATTTAAGTGGCAAAGTGTTGTGGCCTTATAGGTAGAGGAAGAGGATTCTCAGACCTCAAGGCACTTTGATCAGAAGTCTATGTTTCTTATAGATACTCTATGGCCCCACTTGTGTTGAGACATTAGTTTCTGAGGTGCTTGACAGAAAATGAAACTTCACCACCCAGTGTTTTAACTGATTCACAGGTGTGGCAAGCACCTGCAGAACACCCAGAGCTGGCCCCAGGGCAGGGGCGATGCTACCTATAGGCACTAGAACAGGTCAAAGTGTAAGGCTGGGTCAGAAAACATAGTTCTTGATTTTAATCTAAAAGAAAACTCTGCTTGTGGCCACTTAGAGACACACACCCTTTTAAGAAATCATTTGGGAAGTACTTGCCTATGCATTAATTGAGGAAAGAAAGTTCCAGACCACTGGGTCTCCAGGGTCTTCTCTGCTGTAGAACTGTCCATCTTGGTAATATTAACTATGTTTCCCAAGTGGGAAGAAATGCTATTTCTGCTGATAGGCAATTGCAGTCTAGCTGATGTTTACTGTCTATTTGGAAGAAACAGATCAAGTAAACATATACCTGATGTGTATAACATATACCTGATATAGCTTTCTTGTCCAAACCTGCAGTGATTGGATATCACCTTAATATTTCATATCATTATGAATGCCATCTATCAAATTAAGCTAAAATTTATTGTGAAACTTCTATATGCAAAGCACTGTGTGTGCTCCACCCAGTGGAAGGCTCCCCTGCAAAAGATCTCTGGCTCTTATCCCTTGAGAATCTCCAATTTACAGAAGGAGGATAAGCAAGAATGTAAACAATGTTAATACAAAGCAGATTCTGATAGGTGCAGTAAGGGAGGCGGAGAAACAGTATCTCACAAAACATATGAACACATGTAGGAACTATGCATACACACTCATGCACACACACACTGAGTGGGTTGTATATTTCTAAAGCAAGTCTTATTAATTCATATATATATATCATCTTCAATAGTTTTATCACCATTTAACTGAAGGAGAGGGAAGCACATTCTTCTGTGAATATCTGCTTATTAAGGTTAGATTAAAGCCTATTCAGGAGATTTATTTCTTGTTCAACGACACTAGAGAAATACCATTTAAAACCTTGAACAAATTTTATCATACAAGCTTATGACCATTTAGAAATATTGTTCCCCAAACCCAGATGTGAACTCTTTTGTCTACACAGAGGAGATAAATACATAATACAAATGGAATTAAGGAATGTGAAATGTTCGATGAAATATGAAATACTGGTGGAATCTAAAGAGGTCAGCCTTGAGGTGGGAACGAGGTGAACAGGGGAGATATTTGGGGAAGTTTTTCAGATCCTATGGAGTGCACCAGGAAAGGAGAGACCCTCTAAGATGGAGACATTCTCAATAACAATGGCCCCACCAACTACTCACGGAAGGCCTCCCATTATAGTATATATGTTGGGAATACAAACGCAACAAGATACAAAGGGTACCTTCCTTTCCTGATCTCCCAATATATTAGGGAAACAGATCAAAATGTGACAAAGGACAGATAAGTGATATAGATGAGAAAACCCCAGGAGTCCAAAATAGGAGAGCTTCATAAGAGCCAGGAGGGGTGGGAGATGCAGTGACTGGGATAATGTATCTAGGAGGAGGTGGGATTTGAGTTGAGCTTTCAGGGCCAGGTGGGAATGAGAAAGGCAGAGAGGAGGCCCGCATTCCAGGCAGAGAAATACTCCAAGTTCTTCTCTTCACACACTCACAGCAGCACCATGTTTTGCATCACACTTCAGGGGAGGTTATCACTCCCTTACTGTCCCACAGAACTTACAGGAGTCCACAGACCTGAGGCTCTGATGCTTATGAAACTGCACTATTGTGTACTAGTTGTGCCACATAGGATTCCTTTTTTTTTGCGACTAGAGCAGGAAGTAGCACACGGTACTTGCTAAACAGGAGAAAAACCCTTCTGCTTCCCAAATTCCTCAGTTATAAAAACTAATTATTCAGAAACATAAAAAAAATCCCCTGCATATGTGCCCCGTTTCCTTTCACCAGTTTTTACTTCTGAATGTTTACTTTGTGTATTTAAAAGCAACGATTGTGGTTCCACTTAAAACAGGGATGGTTGCTCGCTGCCATTTCTTGCTACCAGATGTCTGTATGTGCTTTTCTTCCTTCTCCTCAACAAGTGAAACTACAGGCATTAATAATTAAATCGCAGTGTTCTTGAAATAAGATATAGTTACAAATACTTCATGTTTTATAAAATTATAGTGTTTCAAACACCTCTACCTAATACTTATTGAGTATTAATAAAAGAATGAAATGGGTGTGTGCTGAGATTAAGAGGTTCATTTTCATGTAGAGCTATTATTCTTTTTTTTTTTTTTTTTTTTTTTTTTTTTGCAGTATGCGGGCCTCTCCCGTTGCGGAGCACAGGCTCCGGACACGCAGGCTCAGCGGCCATGGCTCACGGGCCCAGCCGTCCCGTGGCATGTGGGATCCTCCCGGACTGGGGCACGAACCTGTGTCCCCTGCATCAGCAGGCAGACTCTCAACCACTGTGCCACCAGGGAAGCCCAGAACTATTATTCTTACAGGTTTAATGTTGGAGTCTGTTTTTCAAGATTAAGTATCTATATTCTACTTCTATACTCTTTGCCTCCTAATAAAATGAGTATCTCTTTTTTTGCTTAATAGATTTTCTTGTTCAGTGATATTCTAGAACATATGTCTCTCTTAGCTACCAAGAACTAGAATTCACTGAGGTAAAGAAGGTGTCATGTCTTCATTATTTGTCCAAGGTTACATCAGTCTCAGTAAGTGTGTGCGATGTGAGTTGATTTAGGACATACAATACACTATCATGCAGTATTAGAATTAGCAGACTCAGTGTTCACCAATATGACAGCATCTCCGCAGTGGAACCCCACATCTCCACTGAAGGAGAATCCACATTTGAGAATCAGGAGTGTCACTCGTTAGCAATCTAAAGGAAATCTGTGTCTCAGACCCATTGCCTTCATGATGATTCACCATCTGGAAAATGGCAATTCCTAGAAACACATTAAGATGAGTGGCAAATGATGCAGTTCAGTAAGAAGCAAACCATTCTCCCACACTCTCAAATCTTTGAATTATATGAGGAACAGACAATCCCACACTCATCAAGTACTTTTTTTCAGAATTAATAGAGAAAGCCTGGAGTGTACACAAGACTAGCTATTTAATTTGCCAACCTAGTGAAAAGTGAAAATGCAGGGCCTGTTGCTCAAAACTTATTAAAAATTTCAAGAGGGCAGAAGCTGAACATTAAACCAAGAAGCCCAGGGCCCTTCTAAGTTCAGAGTCTTGTGTGACTGCCTTGCCTTTATCTGTAAAACAGGGTAATTGTTAACTAACCAATCTCTAAGCAATCTTCTAAATTCAACATTTCATCATTCTCATTATAGCTTCTTATATGGTCTCCTTCTCGACAGCTGCAAGATTAAGGGATGAATTCCCTTAAAGCAATTTCTCCCAACCACTCCCTACTGATATTTCTTTCATGGCTATCACTGTTCTTCTTTCTCAGAGACATCTTTGTTTATTTCTTTTCCTCAACTCCTCTGATCAACAAGTCACTAAGTCTTGCCCCTTATCATGTTTTATGTTTACTTATTCCTTACCATTCTTATGGCCAAAGACCACATTCAAGGTTCTAGGTTGTTACAAAACTCTTTTTATAACCTAACCTTACCACCTGCATGAGTTACTTCATGTTGTGTAACAAATCATCCCCAGATTTAATATCTTCACAGTTTCTGAGTCTTAGAAATTCAGAAATAGGTTAACTGAGGGGTCTGGCTCAGGATCTCTCTCCTAGAGTTGCAGTCAGTACATCCTCAGGGACGCAGTCATCGAAGGCTTGACAGGGTGGAGCATGTGCTTTCAGGATGGCTCATCCATGTGGCTGGCACGTGGATGCTGGGTTTTAGTGAGAGCTCTCATTATCCTCCCTACTTCGGCCTCTCCATAGAGCAGCTTGAATGTCCACATGACATAGGGGCTAATTTCTCCAAAGTGAAGGATTCAAGTTTCAGGCTGAAACTACACTTTGGATCACCTAACCTCAGAAGTCACACACTACTCTTTTTGACATATTCTACTTGTGAGAAGTGAGTCATTTAATTCGGCCCACATTCAAGGGAGGGAGATTAGGCTCCACATTCTGGAGGAAGGAGTGATGAAAATTTTACAAATGTATTTGAAAACCATTGCATCATCCTTTTCTCTACCTGCTGTAAGCCACTTTATATGTTCCTTCCAAATCCAAGGCTTTAGCTGATTCTGTTCCCTGATCAGAAAATATAAGTGACTTTAAAGTATAAAAGAACAAGTAAGAACATCCCTTATTGTTCTAGTCGACACATCTGTCACCCATCATATTTCTGGGCCTTGTCATCCTTTCTAGCAAGGCCTGCCACTCACCAGCCCCAAACACACCTGGATCAATCTAGGGTGGACATCATGTCTTTGTCCCCACTGTTTCTTCAAGTTCTAATGTCCTCTGCTTCAGCATTTTCTAGTTTCAAAATAAAACTCATTCAGCCATCCTTTCAAATTTTCTGTGGAAAGTCTTCCAGAATTCAAAAACACACAGTGTTTTTCCTTTTACTTCTGTTTTTTTTTTAGCCATTCACTGGTGGTTTATTGGACATGTAAAATAAAATGTGCTGAGAGGTGGGGATGTAAAGGTGAAATTGTTTTAAAGTATTAGGAGTATTCCTATCTAATTCTCAAATATTCTCCTCCTAAATTTCCTTTTGGAAGAGCCCTTATGAGTCTTCTTCATTGGGCCTAGCCTAGTGCTAGGCTATATGCTGGGTATTCATTAAATATTCAGTGATTGAAGAAGCAAATAAAGATTATAATATCAATAGGTAATTATCAGAGGTAATTCTCTCTGTCAAGAAGTGACATTTTGCTTTTATCCCTTAAAAAGGAAGGCTATTTTGAAGCCCTTGAGAGAATTAAAATGATTTTGTCTTAAACTGGAATTATAATACTGGAATGTTAATCTGATTACAACAGCACAAAGATAATAGCTTCAAACTGATGATTGGTTTTCTGCTACCTTCTTCAGCCCACCCTCTAATCCTGTATCTGGTTATAATACTGTCATCCTGACTTGATCTATTTTTGATATTTAAACTAGTTCTTTAAGAATTCTGAATTGTCACACAATACAGTCAATAGGATAAGGAAAAAGGACCCTTCTGAAAGGTTTGTGGGACCCTACTACACCCTCTACCCGGGCACTCCTGCTTTAAAATGCCCCAAATGCCTCTTGTTTTGATTTTCTGTAGATACTTAATGAGATACTTCTGTAGATACTAAGGAGCAAATCTTTAGAGTGAAACATTTTAGCTTCCAGAACTCTGCCTTCATAAATATTCCCTAAAAGCTTAGGAACTAGTCATGAGTCTGACTCCAGGAAAACCTTTGGCCACATGGGTCTGAATCATTCCTCCCAAGAGACAAAACAAGGTGCTAAACAAAAATTGCCTGATGCAGAAGGAATGTGATCTGTGATGTCATGCCTCACAAAACACAAGGGATCTACTCTTGGGCTGGCTTGGCTTTTGCTTTTTAAAATCCATACCTGAGATGAGCACCAATAAATAGGGGAACTTGACATTATTTGACCTAAGGGAAGAAATAAAGCTAGAATCAGGACTGGATTCTCCAGGTTACTGTAGAAGGAATCCTATTCTATGTGCTACATGAGCAGGCTGTGTTAACTATTTGTGAATCTTCATTACGAAAAGAGAGAAATTGGAAGATCAGAATCATGGATACCTCTGAAATTAAGGCTTCTCTACCAGAGCCAAAGACAATGACTGTGTCATCTCATTTCCTCAGTGGGAGTGTTATGTGGCTAGCTGATCCATACTAAACTTTACCTTGTTAAGAAATCAACCATCCAACTAAGAAATGACTTAATATTCTCTTCTTGTTCTGCCTCCACAAAGGCAATGTGGAGTTGAGTTGTTTGGTTTTCAAATGCATCCTTTCAAGTATAAGCTGCCTTAGAGTTGGGTACGGAGTAAACTTCTTGATTGTGTATGAGCTGAATATTGGAAAAATTGGGTTTTAAAGATCTTAAAAATAATAAACTGTAATGGAAAAGAATAGAAAAAAGAATATAGATATATACAGACATATATATGTATAAACAAATCACTTTGCTGTATGTCTGAAACTAACACAATATTGTAAATCAACTATACATTTAAAAAAAAGGAAAAAAATCTTAAAAAAAGAAACAACCTAGGACAGATTCTCATTAAATGGAGAAGGTTACAAGAGGGTTCTTTCTGGAGGCTACAGGAAGAAGTGAAAACTTCTTTCAGAATATGACTTGATGAAGAGCATACGAAAAGTGACCAGCCTTGCTCCATTTGTAAGACTATATCATAATCCCTGTAGATGTTCTCTTTCTCCAAAGATGGATTGCCACATTCTGGTTATGTTCTGAGTTGTCTAAAGGTCCTAATGACCAGATAACCAACTTTAGATTATGCTACAGAAATATAATGAGCACCCTTTCAGGGGTTCTATAACCAATCTTGTAACACGGGGACAGCAGGACACCCTGGGCTGCCCTTCCATTAACAGCTAGAGAAGCAGGAGCTTGACTTCTTGGAAGGAGCATTGATCAAGGTACCTCTGTAGGGCTGGGAAGCTCTGACTTCTAATCTTGGGCTACAGGCATGGTTTGCTCCTCCCCACATAGTGATTTGGCCAGAGAGACAATATTCCCTACAGACACAAGGTGAAGTTCTCAAAGTGTTTTCAAACTTTTTCGAACTAATGGATCAGGGGAAAGTCAACCGGGGACTCACAGTTAAAATATGTATATTTTTAGTTGGCAGTAGCACAGATAGGAGTCTATAGGAAAATTTTGAGGTGTGGTGTAGCTATAACTTCATTCCTCTCCCTCCCACTGATCTGGGTCACAATCACATTGTTGAGAATCCTCACTAAGCAATACATCAAGATTTATGTCATTGCATGATCTCAGAGACCTGGGGTGACATGAGGTAATGCAATGAACTGGGGTTCTCTGACTCCACTGACTCTTATAATCATTAAATACTCATTAACCTTAATAATCTTAAAGGGAGTAGTAAAAGAATATCACAAAAGAAGCCCATTGGGATCTGCACAACTTGGCGGGGTGAGAGGTCTGCTCCCACTCTAGCATCGGCTAACTATTTGACATTGGGTCTAACTTCATCTGTGGCTCATTTTCCGCCTTCATGAAATTAGGGAATTAAACTAGATGGCCTCAAAAGTCCCTTCTCTATAATCTTGTGAATGTATAAATTCATACAGATTTTTTTTTACTTATATAGACCTTGTTTTACATGATTATTAAAATAATTTTTTTCAATAAAGAAACTTCACAATATTAAATTTTAATTCACTTAATTTTACCATAAAGCATTCTGACCATTACTTTTCAGAAAGGCTATAATGAAAACAAAATGAATCCTATCCCCGTGGAATAAACAAGGATTAAATAAGGGAATACACATAAAGTGTTTCATGCAGTTTCAAGCAGTTAGTAAGTTCTCAATAAGTGGAAACAATTCTTATTGTTGGTATCGTATAATCATTTATTCATTCATTCATAAATATTAGTGCATATACCAACTCATAGCTATAGACAAATGCTGAACAAGACAGACAAGTTTGTTGTCTTCACTCTTATTATTTACTGAGCCATAGTGATTCCCAGGCTAACCCAGACCATTTGAGAACTTGATGAGCAAATGCTCAGGACTGGAATTGTCCTCTTCCCTTTGGTCCTACCCTGTTAAGGACTAGGGATGGGGTGGATCTGGGGGACGACATCAAGGGCAAGAACCCTCTCTTGCTCTGATTTGCCAACTAGTCACATGGATAGTTTCCTATATTTCTTACTCCATGAAGTCCACTCCAGGCTTATGTCTTTTGTCTTTGGTCTTCTCCCTGTTACAGAGTACGGTGGCACTGTGCTTGCCTAAGGTAATGTGATACCCTCCCATCAAATCATTTACTTGTGTTTTTTTATTCCCTTTAAAAGCTAAGTAATAACCACAACGTGCAGCAAATATTGCTGGGAAGTCTTATGGATTCATCCTGGTTAATCATTCTGTACTTCCTGGATGCAAGTTATACACAAAGTGATCCCTCCATCCCCCACCCCCACCCTGCTCCCCATTTAGAAAAACTTTAATTTGGTCATGTAAAGAGCTGAAAATTTCACAGGGAGGAATCATTAATGCTCTTAGTGATGAAGTTGCCTAGGTAAACCTGGTTCTCCTGTTTTTGTTCAGTTTTCTATTTAGGTCTTTGAAAGTTCGGAGCAGCAAATTTATCCTTTCTTTCCTGGTGAGATACTCATTAATTTTTTTCTTATATTGACTAACACATAATAAAACATAATTTTTCAACTTTCCTCCCCTCAACATAGGCACACATATGGCCACATATGATGGAATTCAGTTCCTAAGAGGAGCCTAATCCAATTAGAAGACTTTGTGGCTGCATATATGGGCTCCAAATCATATGGAACGCAGATGTTTTTCTATTCTTTCCAGTCATAAAGCTGGGAGGAATGGGAAGCTGGCAAGCGGGAGGAAGAATTTTTTCCCTTCTTTGCTGCAAATAATGCCAGTGCAAGGTAAGAAAGTACACCTGAAACTAACATAACATTGTAAATCAAATAAAAAATGTGGGTGACATTAAGTGATTTAATTAACAGAAAGGAACAAAGAAAAGTTTTACTTTTATTGTACAGAGACACCCGCAAAGACTTTACATACCTTTCCTTAAAAAGAACAGACATAATGAGGTAAGTTATGACCATCTTAGAAAGAGTATAAAAGTGAAACTTTTATTATTAGCATGTTCTGGCTCCCATGAAAATATCCTCACTTACTCTGTCAAAGCTACATGACACACCACACACCTTACTGCAGTTGAGTCAAGCCATCTTCATGACTTAGGCTCTGCCCTTCTCCCAAACCAGAATATTAATTTACCTTGCTGCTTGCTGGGCTTACCTACTCCCTCCTATAGATGAGTCATTCATTTCAAGAAGGAGCAAAGAGGAGTTATTATGCTCTTGGGGGGATGACAGAAAAAAAAGAGTTTGAAAGACACAGAGGCAAAGGTCCTTGAACCTGGGCAAATGTTGCTTCTTTGCATTCCCACTTCACTACTATTTTGCCACTGATCATTCATTTATTGAACTTATAGTTTGCCATAAGCTGTAGGGGATGCAGAAAATGAATCAAGGATAGTAGATAAAATATGTAAATAATATAATGTAGTATAACATATTCTTTCAATCAAGCATTTATTTACAAACTTCTGCTGAATTCCTACTATAAGTTATTTTCTGTGCTAAGTGTTGGCAATACAAAGATTAAAGACAAAGTCCTAACGTTCAATTGTTAAAAAATTAAAAATAATACTGATAAAGTGCCTTGGATTCTTAGGAAGGAAAAGGAGTATAAATAATCAGGGGGAAAAATTTTAAAGGCAGACTGCATGCTGATAAGAGAAATAAAATAGTAAGGATGTTAGGGCAAAAATTATGTCCAACCCATATTGGACATAAAATAAAATAAATAAAATATTTATTGAAAATAAAAGCAAGAACTATCTTTTTTAAGGAAAATAATTTTTCTTATATTTTTTCATCAGCAGAAGATAGACTTATTTTAAAAATTCACCAGTTGTAGAGTAACCATGGATAATAGTTACACAAAGTGTCCCACACTAAGTAAACAAAAGGACATAATACGTAGAAATGAGAAGGCAACAAAAGTACTTATAAATCTTAACAAATCTCTGTGAAGTGAGACAAAGTATTAAAATAAATTTTCATCATGGTTACAAACAGGGACTTAGTGGTGGGATTAAAAAAACTGGATTGCCTATAATTAAGCCAAAATACACATCCCTCTTTTTTAAACAAATAATTGTTAACAATTAAATGATTAAACCATCTGTAAAGGGTTTGGATATAAAGAAAAACCAAGTAATACACTCAAAGAATCCCTATGGGAAGAGGTTCTTAAAACTCTCCCCCAGGTGCCCCATCCCACTCTCCCCTGCATGGAAGAGCCAGTTCCATTGAACCCTACCGTGATCTGACCTACTCAATACTAGAAAAAAGTCTAATTCTAACACTGTGTATATTGAGACAGGGAAAATCCAATTGAAAGAGATAATTACTTTCTGGTACAAAGGTAGTTTTGTTTCTGACCATCCAAAGTTGGACAACAGTCTCACATGCCTAGCCTTGTCCAGCAGCTTGCATGCTGTTCCTCTGTAAATTCCTTTTCCTATCCAAATAGGAAACTGTGAGATTCATCAGACCTCATGGTTCTTGGCCTCTCACAGTCTGGACAATAAGATTTGTTGGCTTCAGCAATGGGAAAAGCTAATTAAGTCTTTATCCAACTCTCAGGACAGAATGAAATTACTCTTTTTGGTTATAGCATTGTTACATGTTTTATTACCTCTTTGCATTAGAGAAATAATATTACAATAATTTTGTTCTAAATCCAGGATCTCTGTCTCGTATATATATGTAGGATATATCTATATATGTATATATATCTATATGCATGTATATATAATAGTTATATAAGTTATATATAAATTATATATATAATTTAGAAGCATGCTCATTAGCTCTATTGTTCCTGGTGTCCTTCCTTTATTTTCTTGATGAGGGAGAAGTTGTTCAAGTGACCACAGGAATTAGAAAGGAGCAGGACTGAAGAAAGATGATGGACAAATTGATATCTGGTCCCTGAAGTTGCACTCTGACTTTGAAAAATGAATGTAACAATATTCCATCCAAATTGGTTTGCATCTCCTAGGCTTAATGTGGCTGGAACTTAAAAGCACACAGAAGATGGTATTCCTACCATATACCCAGGATATTTTGGTCATTAAGACATTTATGGACTTATATTTAGAAAGATCTTAACTAACCCTTAAAGGTACATTGGTATGGTCATTGGAACTGATTTAAAATGGGAGGCAAGAAAGACCACACTTTTTGTCAAAATCTAATCTTAAAAACATTCAAGTTTAAATATGAACTTGTCTCTGTTGTGATAATTTTTTCATTAAAGTGATGCATCTAAGAGAGTTCCAGAAAACCCTTAAAGGAGCTGACCAATTTAGTAGTTATCCTGATATATTGCACTTAAAGAAGATGCTATTTCTGAAATCTGGATTAAAAAAACAAAAATAGAGAAGATTACATATTTTACAGGAGGTTCCACTACATTATCTTATTAAAGATCAGTCTCCTCTTATGTATTAAAAAGATTATTAAGACTTTAAAATAAATCTCTAGTTTAAAACTTGATTCAGAAACCAACTAATTAGAACTTCAATTAAATTGTTTGTTTTTTTTCTCTATAGTCTACTTTTATAACAAAGAGTCAGATCACAAGGAAAAAAACCCCACTGATTTCAGGGATTTATTTACACAGTTATTCACATTTACATATTTATTTACATATTTACAAAGCAGATGGTGTTTGGCAATCTTCCTCCTTCTTCGACTTTCCTTCTTCCCTTCTCTTCTGAGCTCATAAGTATTTACTGAACACCAACTGTGTCCCAACCTTTACCACATGCCAACAAAACAATGGTGAGCAAGGTAGGCCAGGTTCCAAGCCTGATGGAGGTTACAGTCAGCTGGGAGCATAAACAAGCAAACAGGGATTTCCAGTACTGTCTTGTAACAGGGAAAGCTTGGGGACCACAAAGGAGAGATGCCTTACTCCAATTTGGAGATTAGGGCAGTGACATCGAAGCTGAGATCTGAAGGATCAGTAGCAGTTGCCCGTCAAGGAAGGCAGAGGAGTCTTCTACCTGGAGAGCACAGCATGTGTGAAGTCTCAAGTGTAAGGGAAAGAACACAATCTTTGAGGAGTTGTAAGAATAGATAGAAATTAGAGGCCAATCTGGAGAGGTGGCAGAAGAAGGGCAAGAATGGAGACAGAAGACTAGCTGATTAAAAGGATGTTAACAGTTATCTAAGCTAGGGATGATTTGACTTTGAACTGCAGCAGTGGCAGTGGGGATGGAGCACAGTAGTTGATTTCCAAAGCTATTTGAAAGGTAAGATCAATAGGTGGCTTTGCATAGTGAGTGAGTGTGTGTTTGTGTGTTTGTGTGTGAGTGTGTGTGTGTGTGTGTGTGTGTGTGTGGTGGGGTTGTGGAAGAAGAAGAAGAAGGAGAAGTAAAGTGTGGCCATAGAATTTCTGGTTTTGGCAATTATGATGATATGATGATGCCTGAGATATAGAACACAGGAGGAGGAGAAGGTGTAGGACAGATTGTGAATTTAATTTAGTGAGAACTTAGAGTCAAAATGACTAGCAGAGAGTTGGCCATATGGCTCTGAAAATGAGTAGAGATATCACAGTTGGGGATGCAGAACTGGCAGTGTAAAAATGATTATCAAAGCTGTGAGAGTGAGTGAGGCCACACGAGAAACAAACTAGAGAATAAGACTAGAATTTGGCTGGATATCTGTCCATTCCGGTCATAAATAGGCAAAAATCTTGTATACAATGAGCTGTCAATGTTCTCTCCTTGGGGCGTCTTCTCATCTGTAGAGATTTCAGATTATGACTCCCTCCAGGACCTCCTATAATGTACTGTAGGAAGAGCTGTTTGGAAGAACCATCCAGATGCTCAGGTGGCACAAGCTCCTGGCTCCTTTGAGAATGGCTCAAGTCACACAAAAGGCATGTTGGCCCAGTGCTTCACTGAGTTAGTTCCTGGGTGCCACAGAGGTATAGACAGTTGTGGAAGGAGTCAAACTATTTGGATTCAAGTTGCTTTAAAGCTGCCACTTTCCCTATGCATGGTCATGTCAGTTACATTCAGGTATAAGCTTTTAAACTAGAGAGAGAAGGTAAAATTATATCTGCCTCCAATCCATGTAGAGCTGTCTATCCCTTTTCTATTTCTCTCTCATAGTCTGGGGACCTTTAGTACAGAGTGACAGATGTTTCATCTAAAAGTAGACATAGAACTGCTCTGGAAAAAAGCCAATGGCAAATGTGTATGTGTATTATGGTGGGTCTCTGTGTTTAAGAAGATGCAAGAAGGGAACAGCACTTGCTAAGTATAAAACCAAACAAGTTATACAGAAAAGTAAATCAAATTACCCACCTTTATTTCTTGAAAAAACCTATGTGCTTTTTGAGAACACTTAAAACTATTGAAAATGGTTCATTAGAAATACAGTTGACAATATCAATCAGAAGAAAGTGTAGCCATCTACATTCCATAAACTTTCCAGACAAATACCAGGTGAAGTCTATAATGATTCCCTTGAGACTTTTGTCCAAACCAGAGTTTAAAAATTCATTTTGGGAAAAATGGCTTGAAAATAATGTGAACACTACAGCAAAGCTCTATAATTCAGGTTGGTAAAATAAGTATTCAGAAAGATACAAAGTTAAATAAATTGAAAGTACAAGTGTGTAATGAAATGCTCTGTGGATAACTAAAAGCAAAGAGGAAAAAAACCCAGAAAAATGGTTATGCCAGAAAATGGCAAGAAAACTGGGATTCTGCTTGCATGATAGTGAAATCAACACTTAAATTACATTGCCCGTTGAATTCCTATCTAAGGAAGAAAGAAGCATACACATACAATGAAACGCTGTGAGGATTAATGAGTATGTGTTCAAAGCCTTGCAAAGAATCCTGATGAAAGACATTGTACACAAACAAAGCATTTGCATTGTTTAATCTAACCATGGCTAAAAGCCCAGCAATACCATAAAAAAGCATCTTTCTATGTGAAGGAACTTGAACTTCAAAGAAAGGGAGACAAGTGCTTAGCATAACTGACACAATCTAAATTTTCCTCTTCCAGATTTTCTTGATGGCTATAATTTTTTCTTTTAGAATCCCCTGAATTTCAAACTATTAAAGAATTTTTTAAATTAAACTGGTCTGTTATAAAGTCACAGGACACGGTTCAACTTTTCCCTTCACTTCTATGTGATGCAACAGCACACGCATTGGGAATAGTGGAGGGAATGTAGTGTGTTGCGCAGACCATCCTCAGGAATATTAAAAGCACTCAGATTTTTATTTTTATTTTTTTATTTAAAAAATTTTATTTTTTATTTGATTTACAATGTTGTGTTAGTTTCAGGTGTACAGCAAAGTGAATCTGTTACATATATACATATGTCCACTCTTTTTTAGATTCTTTTCCCTATAGGACATTACAGAGTATTGAGTAGAGTTCCCTGTGCTCTACAGTAGGTCCTTACTAGTTACCTATTTTATATATAGTAGTGTGTATATGTCAATCCCAATCTCCAAATTTATCCCTCCTCCCCCTTATCCCCTGGTAACCATAAGTTTGTTTTCTACATCTGTGACTCTATTTCTGTTTTGTAGATAAGTTCATTTGTAGCCTTTTTAAAGATTCCACATATAAGCAACATAATATGATATTTGTCTTTCTCTGTCTGACTTACTTCACTCAGTATGACGATCTCTAGGTCCACCCATGTTGCTGCAAATGGCATTATTTCATTTTTTTTATAGCTGAATAATATTCTATTATATATATATATATCGCATCCTCTTTAAACATTCCTCTGTTGATGGACATTTAGGTTGCTTCCATGTCCTGGCTATTGTAAATAGCAAAGCAGTCAGATTTTTATGTGGGGATAATTAACAGTAGAATACAAAACAGAAGAGTTCAAGGGACCTTAGTGTAGACATAGAGCATTAGTGTTGTAATGACCAAAAGTTCCATCATTTTAATTTGTAATTTGCCCAGTGGTAGGCTTGTAATGTGGAATCAAGGATGGAACTGTTACCCACCTGCTATTTGGGCACAGAGTGATTTATCAGTAATAACCTTGACTATTGCTGGAACATGTTTATAATGTTCTCCAAAGGCAGGTATGTGTGCTGGCTGATGTTCTCAGTTCAGGTTCCAAATAGGAAGGGGCTCCTTCTAAAAGGAATTTACACAGACGAGTGGAGAAACTGAAGATAATATACCAACAAAGAGAACATGCCACCAGAGAGGGTGCAGGTAAAAAACATTTAGGCTAGAGAGAGGCAGATAGCTGCAGTATCACATGAGCATTGCCATTAACTAGTAAAGACAACAACCAGTCTTTTCCAGAATGAAATAGAGGAAAACAGAATCTTCCACAGAAATTATTGATGAACTCTCTGAAGGAACAGAACTGAAGAATTATGGGTGACTTTATGGTCTCTGAATCAAGAAGAGGATGTTCCCACAAGATGATCTGGAGCCCTAGAGGAAGACTGAGAATGGCCAAAGGACAGGTTCTTGTCTTTGATACAGAGGATAAGAGGCATTACTAGATTCTTGGGGGAAAGAAGAAAAAATTAATATAAAACCCCCTTTAAATTTTATAAATCATCATTTTTAAGTGCAGATCTTGATAGTGTGGTCCAGGCATTCTCACAAATCTGTTAAGATGCTGTTTAAATATAAGGACACATGAACTGGGTGGTCCCTCCCCAGTTATTTAAAGATTGTGGTGGCCAGTGGAGAGAAGACCAGGTAAGAAACACCCTTATAAAATTCTGTGTTAGTGAGGTATGCTTATGACTGAGAGAACTAATGTTTCAGAAAGGTTCTGCTTGCTTCTCTGTTCTCATCTGTAAAATAAATATGGAAAATAGTCTTCACTTTGTATAAGTATCATGAAGACCAAAAGAGAAAAGGTACATTAAGCTTAGTAAATGGTGAGTGCTCAATAAAAGGTTTGTTATGATTACTCACTGTCACCCCTCACACACACGAATGTTTGTGTGCACCCATATTTATAGACACACAAACTATAAGTTAGTTTTTAAAAAACAGGAGTCTTGGAAAAGAAAATAGAGATCAGAAAGAAAGTAGTGTTTAATTTGTTTTGAAAGAAGAGAATATTTTTATTCTCCCAACATACAACATATTGCATTACTGTATTTCAACAATCTGTAAGATAAATGCAGGCAGACCTCAGAAATATTGTGGGTTTGTTCCAGACCACTGCAATAAAGTGAATATCACAATAAAGTGAGTCATATGAATTTTTTCTTTTCCCAGGGCATATAAAAGTTATGTTTACACTATACTGTAGTCTTTTAAGTGCACGATAGCACTATGTCTAAAAAAAACAATGTACAGACTTTAATTAAATATACTTTATTGCTAAAAGTGCTATCTATCATCTGAGCCTTTAGTGAGTTGCAATCTTTTTGTTGGTGGATGGTCTTGCCTTGATGTTGATGGCTGCTGACTGATCAGGCTGGTGGTTGCTGAAGGCTGGAGTGACCATGGCAATGTCTTAACATAAGACAACAATGAAGTTGCCACATCCTTTGACTTTTCTTTTCACAACAATTTTTCTGTTGTGAAAATGCTGTTTGATAGCATTTTACCCACAGTAAAACTTCCTTCAAAATTGGACTGAATCCTCCCAAACCGTGCCACTGCCTTATCAACTAATTTACATAATATTCTAAATTCTTTGTTGTCATTTCAACAATCTTTACAGCATCTTCACCAGGAGTAGATTCTATCACAAGAAAACACTTTCTTTGCTCATCCTTGAGAAGTAACTACTCATTCATTTTATCAAGAGATTGCAGTAATTCAGTCACACCTTCAGTCTCCACTTCTAATCCAAGTTCTCTTAGAACTGTAGTTACTTCCTCCACTGAAGTCTCAGACCCCTCAAAATCACCCATGAGGGTTGGAATCAACTTCTTCCAACATGTTAATGTTGATGTTTTTACTTCTTCCCATAAATTGTGAATGTTTTTAATGGCATCTAGAATGGTGAATCCTTTCCAGAACTTTTTCAATTAACTGTGCCCAGATCCAATGGAGGAATCACTATCTACAGCAGCTATAGCCTAACAAAATATACTTCTTAAATAATAAAACTTGAAAGTCAAAATTACCCCTTGATCTATGGGCTGCAGAGTGGATGTTGTGTTAGCAGACATAAAGACAACATGAGGGCTTCCCTGGTGGTGCAGTGATTGAGAGTCCACCTGCCGATGCAGGGGACACGGGTTCGTGCCCTGGTCTGGGAAGATCCTACATGCTGTGGAGCGGCTGGACCCGTGAGCCATGGCCACTGAGCCTGCGAGTCCGGAGCCTGTGCTTCACAATGGGAGAGGCCACAACAGTGACAGCCCCGTGTACCACACACACACACACACAAAAATCCAACATGAATCTCATTGTGCATCTTTATCAGAGCCCTTGGGTGACCAGGTGCATTGTCAATGAGCAGTAATATTTTGAAAGGAAATTTTTCCTGAGCAGTAGGTCTCAAAAGTGTGTTTAAAATATTCAGTAATTCATATTATAAACAGGTGTGCTGTCATCAAACTTTGTTGCTCCATTTCTAGAGCATAGGTAGAGTAGATTTAACATAATTCCCTAACATTAACATAACCCTTTAACATAAAGCCCTAGGGTTTTTGGTATGGTCAATGAGCATAGGCTTCAACTTCAAGTCACCAGTTGCATTAGCCCCTAACAAGAGAGTCAGCCTGTCCTTAGAAGTTTTGAAACCAGGTATTGACTTCTTCTCTCTAGCTATGAAAGTCCTAGATGGCATCTTCTTCTAATTTAAGACTGGTTCATCTACATTGAAAATATTTTGTTTAGGGTAGCGGTTTTCATTAATTAGTTTAGCTGGATCTTCTGGATAACTTTCCGCAGCTTCTCCAAGAGCACTTGCTGCTTCACGTTACACTTAATGTTATGGAGACAGCTTCTTCTTTTCAACCTCATGAATCAACCTCTGCTAACTTCAGACTTTTCTTCTGCAGCCCCCTTACTTCTCTCAGCCTTCATAGAATTGAAGAGAGTTAGGGCCTTTCTCTGGATTAGGCTCTGATTTAAGGGAGTGTTGTGGTTGTTTTGATCACCTTGCCAGATCACTAAGTTTTTCTCCACATCAGCAGTAAGACTGTTTCACTTTCTTAGCATTCGTGTGTTTACTGGAGTAGCACTTTTCCTTTTCCTTTGCATTCACAACTTGGCTAACGGTTTGGCGTAAAAGACCTAGCTTTCAGCCGGTCTTGGCTTCTGACATGCTTTCCTCACTAAGCTTTATCATTTCTAGCTTTTGATTTAAAGAAAGAGATGTGCAACTCTTCCTCTCACTTGAATATTTAGAGGCCATTGTAAAGTCATTAATTGGCCTAATTTCAATATTGTTTTCTCTCAGGGAACAGGCCTGAGGAGAGCTGGAGAGACAGGGAATGGCCAATAGGTAGAGCAGTCAGAACACACATGACATTTGTTGATTTAGTTCATGGTGGTATATGGGAGTAGTTTGTCTTGCCCCAAAATAATTACAATAGTAACATCAAAGATCATTGATCACAGATCACCATAACAAATAACATTATAATGAAAAAGTTTGAAATATTGTGAGAATTACCAAAATGTGACACAGACACACCAAGTGAGCAAATGCTGTTGGAAAAATGGTGCCCATAGAATTGCTCAATGTAGGGTGTTGACACAAATCTTCAATCTGTAAAAAACACAGTATTTGCAGAACACCATATTGTGAAATGCAATAAAACAAGGTACACTTGTATAAAGATAACAAATTGGGTAATATTTTTCCATTTTGAAGAAAAAGTTTCTGCCTGTGAATGATCTCTGATTAATTGTGAAAAAAGCATTTTTTATTCCATTAATATATATTTCTCATTTATAGTGATTCTATCCCTTGCCAAACCATATTAAAAAAGTTAGTAAACATTCCTGTGACACAAATCAACTCTAAGATTCATATCCTGGTGATGTTAGCAGTAATAAAACATTTTCCAGAGCATGTTACTCACATCAGACATAACTCTTAAAAGCCTATGCCCATTTGTAGCGAGAAAACTTGTAACACTAGGAATTAGAATTAGAATGGAGATGTTTTGTATTCATCAGGCTGTCTCCTGGCTTTCTATCTATGTAGATGCCTGTTGAAAATCTTTACTTTGCCCTGTAATAATTAAGTATGATTCAGTCTTACTTCACCAGTTTTCACTGAGACCACATCTGTATTATCAAATCTTTCATCTTCTTCTCTGACTCCCTGCTAAATATAAAGTCAGGTTACAACAGAGACTTAGAAATAATTACAGTCCACATGCTCCCTGCTAAAGTGGCTGGGGAAAATGATTAGGGGTAGGGGGTGGCTGCTTTGTCCTAACAAATTGCCTCCCTTATTCATTCCCTTTAATAGCAAGAATTGGTCAGTGGTTGCTCAGGGCATACTAAGTTAATGGTGTTAGGACTATTCTTGATAGCACAATACTTCTACCCAGCATATTCCACCTGTCTTATTCAAATACCCACTGGCAATGCAGAGTTTGAAAAGGTTGCTGGCAACCATTCTCAGGTATGAATCAAAAGAACAGTCCCAGATAGCTATTAAAGGACAATGATTGGAAGTGGACCTTGGTAAAATGCCGAAGCAGTTTCATGTGTATATAAATGAATAGTCATTAAATAACCCAATCATTCAACTTGTATTGAAGACAACAGAAGATGTCTCAGTTTGAGTTCATAGTTTTTGCCTGATTTTTCAGTTAGGTAAGGAAATTGGCCAGCTGACATAATTTAAAGGTGCAGCAGGTGGTAAAAAGAAGTTTCTCAGAACCCTACAAAATCAGCATCACCAGGAGTGATAATTTATTCAGCCTACAGTTGAACTGTTTGTTGTTTCTCCCTGTGGAATTATGTGTTTCACATAATTTTCTGCATTTCTTTCAAGAGTTCTACAGATTTTATAATGTTTAATTAAAAGAGCACTATATTCCCATGGTGTACACACTCATAGGTGCCTGGGCATAGAGTTCTAATCATTCTAGTGGAAGAAAACTTATTTGATTCTGCAGAGTCTTGCCTAAGCCAAACTAAATGGAGGCAAACACAATAATGGGGTTTTTTGGCTTTCAAGGGAAGACCACTCTCAGCTTCTGTTGTTAAGGATGTTCTAGAAAAACATTGTCATAATGTAACAAAATAATGATAATAATGAACATTTATTAATTTCTCACTAAGATTCAGAATAAATGCTAAACACCTCAATGCACTGAATCATTCAAATCTTTCAACACGTCCACTATGAGGGTACCTTTATTGTCCTCATTTTATTTATTTATTTATTTTTACTTTTGGCTGCTTTGGGTCTTCATTGCTGCGCGTGGACTTTCTCTAGTTGCAGTGAGTGGGGGCTACTCTTCGTTGCAGTGCGCGGGCTTCTCATTGCAGTGGCTTCTCTTGTTGCAGAGCATGGGCTCTAAGCACGTGGGCTTCAGTAGTTGTAGCACACAGGCTCAGTATTTGCGGCACGTGGGCCCTAGAGCGCATGGGCTTCAGTAGTTGTGGTGCACGGGCTCAGTAGTTGTGGCTCGTGGGCTTAGTTGCTCCACAACATGAGAGATCTTCCTGGACCAGTGATCGAACCCATGTCCCCTGCATTGGCAGGCGGTTTCTTAACCACTGAGCCACCAGGGAAGTCCTGTCCTCATTTTATGTATGAGGAAACAGGCTGGCAAGAAGCAGAGAAGGAAAACAATGTTAAGTCGGCCTAGCCTAGAGCCTGTACACTCAACCACTAGTTACTGCCTGTACACCCCAGAGAAAGCTCTGGAGGGCTGTGGAGATGGCACAGGTAACCATTCCAGTATCCTGGGCTGAGATCTGCTTAAGAGCCATGACAATTGTTAACAACAATTCAATTCCAATATTTTCTCAGCACCCAACTGAATCATCATCCCCTTGATGTTATGGTTGAGGGAACAATGATTTATTACTTCTCAGATTTATAAGTGATAGATATGCACACAGAGGGAAAATAATGAAGAAAAACAGTGATGACTGAGAGTCATGACAGCTGGATTTTAGACTCACTTTTTCTAGTAATTAACCATGTGCATTTGGGCAAAGTCACCCTATTGTTTTTCACCTCAGTTTATGTTACATTTGTCTGCAGGACAGGACAAGACTATTGGTGATTGCCTTTTTCTTGGTAGTAGAGATTACATTAAGTTTCTACTTCTAAAAACTCTCTGTAGGAATTTGAGGACTTGAGAATTTAGCCAGCTTAACCTGTGGAGTTTGTTCAATTCTGGCCACATTAGACTTAAAATTCTCCAGGATGGGGTCTATGACTGCTTAATTATTTTTTTGGAGACATATACAAGGCAGTCTTTTTTGTAATGTTATTGGATAATGATGAAAATAAATTGTTGGGGTAGAGGGCAATAGAGTATATATGAAACAATAGTTTTAGACACTGGACAACAGGTGCATGACAGTAATTCCTGAGAAAAGGGAAACCAATGAGGTGAACCCTGTAATCCCTCCAGCTTACCCCCTAGAGAGAATTTCCAGGCCACAGCACAGGATTCAAAGAGAACCCAGCCATCTCCCCAAGTTGAGGAGAAAGAGTGTGAATTCAGGGACCCCAAGATGGCTAAAATTTGCAAGCAAAGTACCACAGAGGAGAACTTTAAGGAGAGGAGCTAGTGAGAGGAGAAGGGAGAGAGAGAACAAACTGCTCTGGAGATGAGGCTTCCACTCAAGTCTTTGGTTGAGTATTGATCAATGCATGCATGTAAGGAAACAACTAAGAACTGAAAGAAGCAGAAACAGAAAAGAAACAGGGAGAGAATAATTGGAATAATTGCTCATACAGGTCTGGGAATAGTTTGGATTCTCAGTAGCCAAAGTGAAAAGACCTCCTAATGTGCAAGGCATCAAGTCATGTCCTGGAAAAGGCATTGCTTAGTAATGGAATCAAATTAACCCTAGGCTAAAAGTGTTTTGACCCATCAATCAAAGCTTAAAAGTAAGCCTTGAAAGGATAAAACTGTTTCCAAGTAAGTAAACTAAGTGTAAGAGCAAAGTATCAAGATATTTTAAATAAATACAACAAAATCCAGCACCCAAAAGTTTAAAATTCACAACATCTGGTATCTGATTTCAAATCAAAGATTACCCAGCAAACAAAGAAGCAGGAGAATATGACCCATAATCAGGAGAAAAATTGATCAGTATAAATACACCTAGAAATGACACAGATGATATAATTAGTAAACAAGGACAGACATTGGTCTTAGCAATTTGTTTTTAGATATGTCTCCTCAGGCAAGGGAAACAAAAGCAAAATAAACAAATGGGACCACATCAAACTAAAAAGCTTTTGCATAGTGAAAGAAACAATCAACAGAACAAAAAGGCTGCCTACTGAATGAGAGAAGATATTTGCAAGTGAAATCTAATAAGGAGTTAATATCCAAAATATATGAAGAACTCATACAACTCAACATCAAAAAACCAAACAATCCAATTAAAAACTGGGCAGAGAACCTGAATAAACACTTTTCTAAAGAAGACATACAGATGGCCAACAAGCATGTGAAAGGATGCGCAATATCACTAATCATCAGGGAAATGTAAATCAAAACCACAATGAGATATCGACTCACACCTGTCAGAATGGCTATTATAAAAAAGGCAACAGATAAGAAGTGTTGATAAGGATGTGGAGAAAAGGAAACCCTTGTGCACTGTTGATAGGAATGTAAATTAATGCAGACACTGTGAAAAATAGTTATGGAGGTTCCTCAAAAAATTAAAAGTAGAACTACTATTTGATCCAGCAATTCCACTTCTGGGTATTTATCTGAAGAAAACAAAAACACTAATTCAAAAAGATACATGTACCCTTATGTTCATTGCAGCATTATTTACAATAGCCAAGGTATAGAAGCAACCTAAGTGTCCAACCATAGATGAATGAATAAAGATGTAAGAGAATATATATACAATGGAATACTACTCAGGCTTAAAAAAATAATAAATTCTTGCCATTTGCTACAACATGGATGACCTAGAGGATATTATGCTAAGTGAAATAAGTCAGACAGAGAAAGACAAATACTCTATGTTATCATTTATAAATGGAATCTAAAAAACAAAACATAATAAAACAGAATCAGAGTCATTAATACAGAGAATGAACAGGTGGTTGCCAGAGGGAAATGGGTGGAGGGTTGAGTGAAATAGGTGAGGGAGGTTAAGAGGTACAAACTTTCAGCTACAAAATAAGTGAGTCATGAGGATGGAATATAAAGCATGAGGAATATAGTCAATAATAATGTGATATCTTTGCATGGTGACAGATGGTAACTACTAGTCATAGTGGTCATTTTGGAAAGTATAGAAATATCAAATCACTATGCTGCACACCAGGAACTAGCATAGTATTGTATATCAATTATACTTCAAAAACAAACAAACAAACAAACTCATAGAAAATGAGATCAGATTTGTGGTTACCAGAGGTGGGGAGTGGTGGGAAGGGGTACTGAATGAAGGTGGTCAAAAGATACAAACTTACAGTTATAAGATAAATAAATACTAGGGATGTGATGTACAACATGATTAATAAAATTAACACTACTGTATGTTATACATGAAAATTGTTAAGAGAGTAAATTCTGAGTTCTCATCATAAGGAAAAGATATTTTTCTTTTACTTTTATTTTGCATCTCTATAAAATGATGGATGTTCACTAAACTAATTGTAGTAATCATTTTATGATGTATGTAAGTTAAATCATTAAGCTGTACACCTTAAACTTGTATAGTGCTGCATGTCAGTTATATCTCAATAAAACTGGAAGAAGAAACCCTAGCTATTATAAACATAATTCATATATTCAAGAAGGTAAAATAAGATATGAATATTATGAAGGAAACAAAAGAATGATATAGAAAACACCTGCACTGAACATGCAGAGACAAAATATACAACATAATTACACCAGATAAAAATTACGTTGGATGGGATTAGACACTGCAGAAGAAAAGAGTAGTGCATCAGTGAGCTGGACAATTCATTTAAAGCTGTCTAATATATTTTTAAATAGAGCTCCAGAAGGAGAGAAATGTGTGTGTGTGTGTGTGTGTGTGTGTGTGTGTGTGTGTGTATGAGGATATAATGGCTAAAAATATTTCCAAATTTCATGAATTCTGTAAGCTCAAATTCAGCAATCTCTACTTACCCCAAGCAGAAGAAACATCTGGCAAACTACACCAAAGAACATGATAATCAAATTGCTGAAAATCAGTGTCAAAGAGGAAGTCGTTAAAGCAGTGGGGGAAAAAAGAGGTTTCACATTTAGAGAAATAAATAAAAGATTGACAGAAGACTTCTTATAAGAATAATGCAATTAAGAAGAAAATGGCATATCTTTTAAGTACTAAATTTATTTCATTAGAAAATTTTGTCCTTAGAGAATATATATTTCAAAAATGAAGGCAAAAAGAAAGATATATTTCAGACACAAAAAGGCTGAAAGAGTTCATTAACAACAGACTTGCACTGCAAGATATGTTAAAAAAGAAGTTCTTTAGGCAGAAGGAAAAAGATACTGAATAGAAATTTGCATCTATCTAAAGAAATGAAGTATAATATGTAGATAATATAGAAGATATTTCTTTTTCTAATTTCTAAAATATCTGAAAAAGATAATTGACAATTTCAAGGAAAACTTATAATAATGCATAGTGAGTTTTTACATATGTAGAAGTAAAATATTTGATAAAGATAACATAAAGGCTGGGAGGGGTAAGTAGAAGTATACTACTGTAAGATTCTTATACTGAATGTTAAGTGGTGCAATATTTGAGTACAGGTTATAAGTTAAAGATATATACTATAAATCCTAAAGCAACCGCTAAAATCACATACAATAAAGAACATAAAATGGAATAATAAAAATATTCAATTAATTTAAAAGAATGCAGGAAAAGAGGGAAAATAAAGCAAATAACAGATAGAACATATAGAAAAAAAATAGCAAGAAGTTTGGTTTAAACCCAACCATATCAATAATCATATTAAATGCAAATTTTGGACAAAGTTTAGCAAATCAAATGCAACAAAAAATAAAAAGGATAACAAATTAAAACCAAATGGAGTTTATCCTGGGAATATGTGGTTGGCTTAGCATTTGAAAATCAAGCAGTATAATTTGCCGTATCAAGAGACTAAAGAAGAAAAAACATTTGATCATATCAACAGATGCAGTAAAAACACTTAATATAATCCAACATCCATTCAGGATAAATACTCTCAGCAAACTAGGAAAAGAAAGGAACTTCCTCAACCTGATAAAGAGCACCTATGAGGAGACTGACTGCAAAGGCGCCTGAGGGATATTTTCAGGGTGATAGAAATGTTCTTTATCTTGATTGTTTTGGTTGATGCATGTCTGCTTATGGTTTTCAAACTCATCAAATTTTATGCTTAACATCTATAAAACTGAGTTATAAATAAACAAAATACCTGTCATCATAAGTAACGTTCTGATGTAAATAAAATGTGATCTGAGGGCACAAGATATGTAAAGACTGACTCCAGGAAAGTCAGGGATGCTTTTAGGAATCAGAAATATTTGACTTGCTCTTGAAGTTAGAGTAGGTGGAAGAGAAGGTGCAGGTAGTAAACATAGTCTTCAGCTCCTCCCTGAGGGGAGATTATCCTTCTCTTTTCTGTTGATTCAGTGTGTCACTGGCTTTGGCCAAGTCCTAGTGAAAGCTTTATTACATAGTGATTTGCTCTGATCTTTTTTCTCCTTGTCCCTTCAACAATGCTCCAGATAATCCTTGCTCTATCCACACATCACATGACTGAGAAATAAACCTGTGTTTATTTCAAGCTACTGAGATTTTTGGATCATTCTTTTGTGTTTTAACTTAGTATATCCTAACTGATACAGAATGTAAGAGTGATCTAGGAATAGTTCCAATAAAGCCGTAGAGATTTGGAGGATTAAGGAGTATTAAGAATGTCAACGTGATCGGACTGTAGAAGCATATAGGAGAGTGACATGGAAACAAACTGTGAATGACAGTGAATGCCAAGTTAAGGCATCTCAATAATTTTTCTTCTTGACAATGAGAAGCCATTCAAAATTTTAATCAGAGGAGTAAAATTAAAAAGAAAATTTAACTAGTGGTAGTGCTGAGAATGGATCTAAGACAAAGAGAATTGTTCAGTATCTTTCCATAAGGTAAGTTGAAAGAGAAAATTGTTGTGTGTTGGTGTGTTATCATTTACAGGTTCACACGAATTTACATGGACATATGCATTTTATACTTTATAGGTTTTCTATTTATGCATATTTGATAACACATAAAAGTTTTCCATTTTTACATCCTTTGTGTGTGTGTGATGGTGATAAAGTTGAATTTTAAAGGCCATATCTCTCAGAACTGTGGCAAAATATATTGCCTCTCTCTGGTATTATCAATTACTTAAAAAAATAAATCACTACAAAGTATTATTAATGTCTGAAAGTATCTTGCTGCCAATTATAGAAGTCAAAAAGTCAAAAAGTTCATGTAAGATATACATCTCTCTCTCTATATGTAAATGTAAACATACATATTACAAATATATCTAGATAGATAGATAGATATACTGTGTCCATTTACAATCCCTTCTGAGTGACTCAGCTCCAGATGATTCCTCAGAAAATACTAGACTGAAAACCTGGGGATCCTGCCTTTCTGGCTACAGCTGGTAAGGGCACCTGGACCAAAAGCAACAAGTCCACCGTGTCTATAGTTTTGATTTTTATATAAACAAATAGGCATATAAAGGCATTATTGTTTATTATCAAAGAATTTTAAATTAACAGAAGAGCTCCTGCTACCAAGGTTAAGAATTAAGACATTAAAATTTTTTGAGACCCAAGTGTGCCACGCTGCAATCACATCTCCTTTCCTATCTTCCTTACCAGAGGTAACCACTATTCTAAGTTTGGGGTAAATTATTCCTTTTAATTAAAAATAATTTAAACAATTTTAGCACATATATGTATGTATATTTACACATATATACATACCTATTTATATATATATACTTATACATATATATATGGACATATACTGTCTATATGTTCGGCTTGTCTATTTTTAAAAGCTCTGGAAATGCATCCACACTTTGCCTATTCTCTGACGACTTGCTTGTTTCCTTCTTTTACATAGTGTGATGTTTAGAGATTCAGCCATGTTTATACTGAATGGCTCATTTGTTTTCATTGTTATTCCAGTATATGAATAGATCATGGTTTATTGATACATTCTATCCTTAATGAACATTTATGTGTTTGTTTTCTTTAAAAAGATTCTTGTGGGCTTCCCTGGTGGCGCAGTGGTTGAGAGTCCGCCTGCCGATGCATGGGACACGGGTTCGTGCCCCGGTCTGGGAAGATCCCACATGCCGCGGAGCGGCTGGGCCCGTGAGCCATGGCCGTTGAGCCTGTGCGTCCGGAGCCTGTGCTCCGCAACGGGGAGAGGCCACAACAGTGAGAGGCCCGCGTAACGCAAAAAAAAAAAAAAAAAAGATTCTTGTGCTTAGTATATATATACAAGTATTTATTTAGGAGTGGAACAGCTGGGTCATAGAGTGGGTACATGTACAACTCCATAGGGTGCTATTGTTTTCCAAAATTGTTGTAATAATTTTTGCTTTCAACAGTATGAATGAGAATTCACATTATTCCAAATATTCACCTACACTTGGCATTGTCCAACTTTTAAATTTTTCTAGTCAGGTATGAAATAGTATTTCATTGTGGTTTTGATTTTTATTTCTGTGATAAAAATATGGATAACATTGTAAAGCAACTATACTTCAATAAAACACCAAAACTTAAAATTAAAATTAAAAAAAATTTTTAATGTGGATAAGCACTTTTATTTTTCACACGAGCCATTTGTGCTTCTTCTTGTGTGTAATAATACCATTTGCCATTTGGGGGGCGGAGGAGGGCTGGGTTGTTTGTCTTTTTCTTCATTCATTGGTGTTTTGAACATTAGTTTTATTTTGGTTGTATAACTGTCAAATAACTTCCTCTAGTATTTGTCTTTTTTTACCTTTTTTGGGAGGGAGTGCCTTTTGACAATTTGAAGTTCTAAAGTTTAATATAGTCAAATTTATAGTATTATTCTTTATGGTTTGGGCTCTTTGTGTCTTAATAAGAACATTTTCCTACCCTGAAGTAAAAAAATATAGATATCTTCCTATTTTTAATTATAATAGTTTGTAGTTTTTTCTTTCACATTAAATCTTAAATTCACTTTAATTCACTTTTAATCTTCATAGTGTTTATAGTTTCTGGTCTCCTGCTTATATTTTCAAACTATTCTTTTGTTTCTTTAAGTATAATGTTATGTTTTGTGTTTGATACTTCCAATGTTGGAAGTTTTTGAGGACTGTTTAATCTGGATTTCAATCATTGTGTCTTCTTTGTGTTTGATGAATTTTGAATGTGGGCTGCTCATGTTCTTTGAGTTTTAATCTGTGGTACTTGGAGTGCCGGTGTAAACTGAGTTTCTTCTGAGGTTATTTATATTTACTTCTGTCAATCACCCTTGGCAGTTGTCTTCCATCAGTGGTGGCAAGGCTAAATTCGGTGAAATTACAAATATGCTCCAGATCTCAGTTGCTTAACCTAACAAAGGTTGATTTCTTGTTCATGCAAAGTCTGTTGTAAATTCAGGGAACTCTCCAGGGCATGTGATTTCTATCCAGGCCAACTGAGTTTCCAACGTCTTGTAGATGCTATATCTGAGACACATGTCCTCCTGGTCAATATTGTTGGGGAAGAGAGACCTAGAGTACATCTCACGAGCTTTGCTATTCTTCTGCCCAGAAGTAACTTCTGTCTTTTCTACCTATAGCCAGTTGGTCAGAATTAGTCTTGTGACCCAGTTGCAAGGGAACTGAGAAATGGGAGAAACCCTTGGTATACTGGCTGAGCACCACTGTCTCTGCCACAACTAAACACAGACACACCTATTTCAAACTCTCTGCTTGAAATCTTTGGATCAAAAATGGTAAAGCCAAAATAAAATTTGTGTGAAAGCCAACTAGGAAAATTCTTATGGGATATTTTTCCTTCATCTGTTATCCAGATTAAGAAGAGCATGTTCTCGTGCTGTCCTATTCTGCATTTATTTCTTGTTTAATCTAACAGTTAGAGTGTTACCTTCGAGATTCCAGGTTTATGTGGAGCTTTCCTATTAGGTTCCTTGGAGAGCTCCTATCACCTGTACATTGTACCAGGGGCAGACAACCATCTCCAAGTGGAAGCCCCAAATCTTTATCATTTGGCAGAAACCATCAGGGCAAAGCTGGTTTTGCCTTATTCACTTACCCACCAGGACTTTTGTTTACACTTTGTTTTTTGTGAGATCAGCAGATTCCTTACTTTTGTGACAGCTCAGCAATACATTTAAAATGATGCTTTTAATCTTCCTCAGCTTTTTAGTTGTTTCCCTCAAGAGAGTCATGCAGGGTATCTAATGTGCCATATTACTGGAAACAGGAGTCTACTATAGAATTTTTAATTATTTAGTATATTCTTAGCCATATATTACTTAATTCATACCTGTAATGGCCCATTAGTTAAAATCAAGAAGGATTAGGTGTAATCAAGTTAAAATAAAACTTAGAGGAATATGAAAGACCATATATCTGCAACTTTACTTTGAGATGCCTTTTAATAGCTCTATAAATTATATTCATTTGGTCAATTAATATATAGCTATAAAGTCATCTCTACTACTTCAAAAATCTACACTGAAGAGAGAAAATATGATAAGTAAATGTGATTTGGCTTTTCATTCAATGGTAGCAAATGTTATTCATCTCTTTAATGAATCTTTTACAGAAAAGTGGTTGAAATTTTTAAGCCTCTTATCTAGTGGTTTGAAATAAAACAGATGTATAAAAATAGTCCAGTTGAATTTTTTGTAAAACCAAATGAAATAATTCAAGGTTAAGGTAGAATTTTTTCCATTCCAGTGCAATGACAAATCTCAAACCTAAGTCTTTATACTCAATACTAAAACTAATTATAATACAATATCCTATAAATAAATTTGTCAATAATTCATGCATTTCTCTTAAATGGTTTAAATCACATTAAATCATATGTATCTCTAATTATCTGTGAGAAAATTCATGTTTAATGTCCTTGTATATCATAAAGATCAATTTGCCAGTCTTTAACTTTTAAAATCTAGAATATTTTTATTTAATCACATTTAATTTTATTGCAAACAGATGTATGATTAAAACAATTCTTAACGTGGTTTGCAGAATTATGAATAATAGTGAAAAGAGTTTGGGAATAAAAACTGGATGGAAAAACTGCTGTACTTGAGAATTCCCAACTGCACCAACAAGAAGAGATCTTGTCTCTGACAGAGTCGGAAATTGAGCCACAGGGTAGGTGAATGCAACTGATGAGGAGCAGGGAGTGGGTTGCTGAGTCACCCCAAAGGTGGGAAGTGAAACTGTCTTCACACCCACAGGGACAAGGAGATAAGGCAATTGCTAGAACAGCATTGACTGCACTGTATCTTGATCTACTCTTGCTCACCTAGGTTTTATTTCCATACAGGGAGAGATGGGGACTAGTCAAGCATCTGGCATGATTGTCCTCCTTATTTCTAATCTTTACAATAGACCCCCATGACTTTATTTTTTTTTAGCTTTGTTGAGATATAATTGGCATAAAACATTGTGTTCAGAGTGTGGGATGTGATGTGTAGATACATTTACATATTACAAAATGATTACCACCATTGCATTAGCTAACACCTTATCATGTCACATAATTATCATTTCTTTTTTGTGGTGGGACCATTTAAGATCTACTCTCTGAGCAACTCTTAAGTATATGACACAGTATTGGTAACTATAATCACAAGGTGGTGCATTAGATCCTGAGAGCTTATTTATCTTCTAACTGGAAGTCTGTACTCTTTGACCAACTTCTCCCTAGTTCCTATGGCCCCGAGCCCCTGGCAACCACCATTCTACTCTCTAGGTAGATACAGTTTCTACTAAGTCGGACATTTTTAGATTCCACATTAAGTGAGATCACACAGCACAAGTCTTTCTCTGCCTGACTTATTTAATTTAGCATAATGCCCTCAAGGTCCATCCATGTTAGACCCCCATTACTTTAATTTAAACCGAATGTGTCTGACTTTTAAAAATAAATCTTAGAAAAGCTTGACAAAGGTTAAAAGAATAAGATCTATGCAGAAAGTTTAAAAGGAGTTCAGAGAAAAGAAAAACCAGGAGACAACAGGCTTACTTGTACCATGCATTACTTGATATATTGTTTAGCCAAAGGTAGGACTTCAGGACGATGGCACCTGGCATGGAAATGAGTGAACATGGATGACAGAGTTCTCTTCTTAAGCCAAAAGGATGTTTTGATGAGACCCCCAAAGGAAGAGAAAGGTCTATTACGTCTTCTACCCCAAGAGCATAGCACAGCAGCAGTTGTTTCCAATTATGTTAAAAACACAGATTTACTAAAACTTACCAACTCCATCACGTACATAGTGTCTGGTAAAGGTGCACACCTGAACTTCTTTCACCTGTTTACAAATTTTCTACAAAACGTTTAGTTGTTTGCCAATCTGAAGATGAGCCATGGCTCATTCGGAGATCCCAATACATTTTTTAAAACCCTAATTTACGCTTTCAGGATAGTCAGAAAAAAAGAAGAGGAAGAGATTTTCCCTTTTTAAAAAAGAGTTACTGTTTAAATGATTTCCTATATTCCTTACCCTGTAACATTGAAACAGGAGGGAAAGGGGCAGGGCATAACCTTTAAAAGAATAATATAGCCATTGAGGCTATGACATAACTGTTTAGAACTGATTAGGCCCAAGATGGTGGAAGAATCGATTTCTAGTGGACCTTGAGCCTCATCACATGCTCACTGTAATACACTAGCATGCTAAGTGACACACCCTCAGGCACCATGACCATAAAAGGCCAAGAAGTGGGCAGTGGCCCATTTCCTGGAAATCTCCACCCCTTCTCCAAAGTAGTTGGAATAATCCTCCTACTCATTAGCCTATGAAATTACCCAGCCCATTAAAACTAACCACCCCATATTTCGGGGCCTCTCGCCTCCTGAGATGGCTCACAACTCTGTGGAGTGTGTTTCTCCCAAGGCTGTTCTCGCCTTTTGAGACAGACTGCATTCTGTCTATGGAATGTGTATCTCTCTAAGTAAATCCATTCTCACATACAAATTTGTCTCTCACTGAATTCTTTCTGCAATGAGACATAAAGAACCTGAGCTTCATTAAGTCCTGAGACAAGGTGTGTGATCACAATTAAAAGACAGTGAGTTCAAGTCCCAATCTCAGTTGTGCAGTTTCAACCTCAGATGCAAGGACACATTTTTCTTTGTGCTAAAAGGAGGTACAGCTTTAGAACACACTGCAATGAATATTTAATTTGGTCAATGAGAAAAGCCAGTATAAAAAAAAGTATCTCCTATTATTGTTCCAGTGTCTCTAAATAGATTTAAAATTTTTTAATGGCTAGAACTGCTTGTTAACAATTGCAGGAGATCAAGAATTTGGTCAACAAAGATGTTCCCATGAGGACGGTACACAAAACCCCATCGCCAGGATTGGGTGTTTATGTTAACCAGAAATATTTGGGATTATCAAACAAGAATAAGAAGAAAATGTCTGGAGCCAAATTAGCTGTATGCTACTTTTGTGATGGTTGAGACTCAGGAATCAGGTGTCTGCAGTCTGAACCTTCTCTTGAAATGGAGTCCCCCTAAAACTGAGCTCCTCTGCTGAGTTTATAATGAACCTCTCTATCCAAAACTTTGTTCCCTTTCTTGTCCTGGCCTTGTTTCCCTCAGGAGTGAGCAGTATTGAAGAAAAGGGGGAATTTAAAGCAAGCGGGACGCTGCAGGGCCCTCCTGGGTACAAAAGCCCCTCCATTTCCCTTGTTTCTTGTTTGTAGAAAAAGGCTTTGGTCTCCTAGGCCTTCCCTGAGTTCCAAAGAGCAGGCGGAGGCAGTTACTAATGAGGGAAGGGAGGGAATGCAGAAATAAAGGAAAAGCAGTTAAACAAGAAAAGTAATGATCCTAGGTCAGCCATAAAACAGAGTCCTCATTCCTCTTCAAGGGCTATATATAACAATCCAATGGCTATCTTTGAGTTGTTCTTCAGGAACTAGGGCCTCTCCCCACCCCATGTCCCCTGCCTGCCTCTTGTTTGTAGAAGAAGCTTGGCATCTCTGACTCCATACTTTATCTGTCTCTTCTGCTGCTTTAAACTCTGAGTCATAAGCCTCTGCTTAGCCTTGCATGTACCCATGCTAATCCCTAAAGAAATTCTGCTACAGGTTATGATTTATGCAAACAGCCCCTTACTGAAACTTGCCTCCCACTGGCATAAGAAAATATGAACAAAAATAATGATTGTTTTGTCAACATTTATAGGACCATCATGACCAGACTCACACCAACCAAAGTCAACTGACCAAGAAAAAAGAGTTTTCACAACCCTCCTCAGACCCTTGCTGGTGCCCAGATATGTGCAGTGGTCCATCGATTCCCGATCTTAACCCCACCCTGCTTCCCCTTTCCCTAGCATAAAAGAAGCTTGAATTCTACCCTGAATTAAGATGGTACTTTAGGGCATTATTCCACCATCTTCTCGGTTTGCTGGCTTTTTGAATAAAGTCACTTTTCCTTGCCCCAACACTTTGTTCCTTGACTTATTGGCCTGTCCCGTGGCAAGTGGTACAAGATTAAACTCAGCAACACTCTCACGTGGGGAAACAGGTTTCTTCCAGGTGTTCAAAACCCAGAGTTTAAGCCAACACTGTTCAATAGAAATATAACATGAACTACACACATAATTTTACATTTTCTAGAATCCCCATATAAAATAAAGGAAAAAGAAATTAATTTTAATAATATGTTGAATTTAACCTACTATATGCAAACATCCTTTCAACATGGAATTAATATAAAAATATCAATGAGATATTTTACACTGTAAGTCTACAATCCCATTGTGTACTTTACATTTACAGCATATCTCAGTTCTGACTAGCCCAATTTCAAGTGTTCAGTAGACACATGTGGCTGATGGCTACCATATTAAACAGTGCAGTCTAAACCCTGAGCTCAAGATTTCTCTCCCACAGATTCCAGACGAATCTTGATGGTCCAGGTTTCCCTCCACCAATGAGACTTCCAGTTCACTTCAAGGATACAACTTACTCCTCTGATATAAGCGGTGAGTTTCCTGCCCAGATGGAAGACTAGAGAACCATGAGATGTGGCTGAACCAGTAGGCCTGTACCACTTCAGTATGAAAGTGTCAAAAACCCATAGCCCGGGGGCACAGTGAATGTTCACACATTTCACTTTGGAGCTATGGTCTTTGAAGCTTTAGGAATTAGTCTGCCCAGCTTCCTGACTCTACCTGCCTGGGCCACTGTTCTAGACTTCCCATATGTCTGACACCATGTTTGTACCCTCCTTGGGGCTCTCTACGTTGTGTGACTCTGTCAGATTTGGCCTACCTTATCTTGATTGCCTACTCTTTTCTTTTTTCTTTTCTTTTTTTTTTTTGGTGGGGAACCTGTAACCCTGCTGTCTTGCATTACAACCAAGATTCTTGTTAACTCTTGGCTTTGAGGGTCAGATTCCTAGTACCCTGAGGCAGTCTCTGACCTATTTACTCCATTGGTGTTGACCATTCAACTTTTCTGTCTGGGCTGGTACAACACAAGAGGTAAATATAGGTAATCATATTTATTAGATTTAGCAGCCTGAAAGCTTCTAAGCTAAAATATCTATTGCTAGTTTAAACAAGATAGAAGTTCATTTATTCCTTGTGTAGCATCCAGAGGTAGGTGGTTCAGGGTTGGTATAGTGGCTATGCTCCATGAGGTTGTAAGAGACATTTTTGCTGCTCTGCCATCTCAAGGGTGTTGAATTTACCTAATGGTCTAACATGGCTTAGCACCAGGATTATTTTTAAGAGCAGCATGGAAACAGGGAGAGGAAATGGGAATGGCTTATCCTTCAAAGACACAACTTGGAAGTTGCTTCTATAATTTTTTCTCACATTCCTTTGGCCAGATTTTAGTAATGCAGCTATACCTATCCCAGGAAGATGGGATATATGCTCTTTATCCTAAGTAGCCTTGTGCCCAAATAGAAACTGGAAGTTCTATTATTCTGAGAGAGAAGGGAAGAATGGTTGTTACGGGGAAACTTGCAGACTCTGTCTTATGTAAGGAGATGTATTCTGCCATAGGTTAGCTGCTGATACAGCCTGCTAACTTTTCAAAATTATAAGTCAGCAGCCTTCTCAGATGATGGGGAAAGAGATGCAAGTTATAAAAAAAGGCAGTGATTCCTTGTGACTATTGGAGTTTGAATGGATGCGATAGAGAAGGACTGAAATGAAGGCCAAAGAGACTTTAATTTGATGTAAGAAAAATCTCATTCACCATGAAGTGTGACATTGCAGTAGGTTTAAAAAGAGTCCAGTCAACCATCTGTCCTTGGCCTTCTGAGGTAAATTCTCTTTCATGGTATCATCCAAAATTCTATTCTAGTACATTCAGGGGTATTTATATATCACTGTCACCACCATAAGCTTGGTGAAAAGAGAGGTAAGTGATGATAGAAAGAGGTAAGTGATGGTGATAGAAAAGTGAAGAGGGCAGAAGTTGGTGGATCTGAATAGCTGAGAGAAAATATATGAAAACTTTTCATCTTAGGAAAAAAAGCTGAAAAAGACTCTGTTGAATCAGGGTGCTCATACTTTGTAGGGGGGTACTCCAGTAGGACATTTGTGAATAATGGTCCTGTTTTGTGTTACTGTCTGTCTCGCGGAAGCTTTGCTTGTTGATCCATCTCCAATATCTCAGGGTGAGCTGTCACGTGAAGGGACAGGAATGAGAATTGCCCTTCCACGAAGAAGGGACCACAGGTGCACGCCCTGGCCTCTTCTCACTCTAGATCCTGTGCACCTTGTGGCTGTAAGTACAACTTATTTTCCTAATGGAAGGAATGTCTGTTTTCCCCAAGGAAGTTACTGCCAGAAAAAAATATCCTCCCTGGGGACTGGGGCCAGAAGCAGGTCCTGAGGGCCCTCTTCACCAGAGTGAGCTCTCCCAGTGGGTCTACTCTCAACCTGCCTGAGTGGCTCTCCTCCCTCCCCTCCTGCAACAGCCATGGTTGCCATGGCATTGCTCGACCCTCTCCACTTCTGGTTAGACTGATTCCAAGGCAGTGCCAGAGATGACAGCTTCTGGGACCACCTTGTTCAAGGCTGAGACCCTTAAAAGCAGCTCTTCTCTTTTTCTAGATGTAATGAGTTGGAATGATGCCCAGAGTCCTCTTTCCTTGGTGGTTAGTTTTTTTTTTTTTTCCTTAAATTGCATTTAGTGGACTTCGAGCCTTTGATATGTTACTCTGCCCTTCTGCTGATCTTCTTAGCTCACACCAGTTTGGCTCTCTGATAATGGAAGGAGCCAAAAATAGGAGTTGTGAAGCATGGGCTTTTTGCTGTTTACTTGTACACTATGGCAGATTGAAGATTGAATGGAGCCCAGCATAGTGACTGTCTTCTTTATATTACTTACCCACATACTCAGAAAGCAAAAACTACTGTCATATTGCCCCTCTGTCCCTGGGGTGTGATGCAGCTGAGGAACTCAAGAAGGCTCAACACATATTTTACTGTGAAATTACATTTTGGATATCAGTCTCCCCCAAGTATATCTGAAAGCTTTCCACATTTTATCCATTAACTTGCAGAAAATCTTTAATATCTACCCTCCTGTGCCTGTTATTCATCATTTAGTGAGATGAAGTCAGTTATTAGCTTAGCTCAATTCCATTTAGATATTCCTAATGAGTACATGAGCTCATTTGGAGTGTTTTTTTTTTTTTTTTTGGTTTAGGCTCTGTATTATCCTAGTCTGAATACTATGACTCTGTCTAGCACAATTCCATAAAAACAGACACTTAAAGGTTGAAGACATTACTCCTGAAATCAATTCTCTTGTGTATGTGGCTTGTCAGTTTAGGTCAAAGGCAGCATATCCTCCAGACTGGAAAATTCAAATATCCCCAGAGAGAGTGGTAGAATGTTTAGATAATCTGCTCACATTTCCAAGGGACAAAAATCATCATGTTTGGCCCATTCTTAAAAAACAGGGGAATGTCAAAGCTAAAATATATCAGTGAAGTTAATAATAAATTCTGATGACTCAGTAGGATGACATTGTTTATTGTCAGGTGAACAATTATTCAGTCCCCACATTTCTCTCAATTAAATCATTAGACCACCAGAAGTCAAACTGGAAATCTTTCATCAATAATAAAAGTATTTTATGTTGCTAGCAATGTTTGGAACCTCCCCTCTGTGTAACAATCTTATTACTTAACAAAGCATAAATCAATATAGAGGTTTTGTTAAACCCGAGGAACTATAAGTCTATACTGATTTTTCATTACGTTTGTATTTTTTAGGGGGTTCCCAGGTTTATAGTTTTCTACTTTTTCACATTTCATGTTTTACTCAGGTGAGGATACTGTCTAAAGATAGAGTGGCTGGTTAGGAGAACAGGGCTCTCCACTACTGGTGCAGAGTGTGGCCCTCAGCATCTGGCCTTCCCAAGTCTCAGGGGCAGAAAGCATGGTGGGAGGTAGATGAACTCATGAACCCCAGTACTGCCCTTTACTAGCTGTGTGACGTCTTGGGGAAATCACTTCATCTCTCTGAGTCTCAATTTGCTTTTGCATTGATTGTTTCTAAGTTAAGGCCAGAAAACAACAGCAAATAAGGCAGGAGAGTAAATGTCAAAAACACAAGACAACTCTTTTGCCAACAACGTGGCAAAAGAGTCACATTCATGAACTTCAAGTTAGGCAGGAGGGAACAGGTAGAAAAAGATAATCTGGGCAGGATAAAAGTTACATCTGATAAGACAACATGCCAGAATTGGGGAAACTAAAAAGGGGTCGGAAGCCAGACTGAGGATCTCAGAGAGAAATGAAATCAAGCTAAAGAGTAAGGGAAACAAGGGGCAAGGTGTAGGTATGGGTCCGGGTATTACAGTGAAGACACCAGCAGCCTGGTGTCAACCAGGCTATTGTAAGACTTGGCCCCTGTATTTGCTTGAAGGGATCTTGGTGAGCCTGTGGCTCTGATCCTAAGATCAGATAAGAAAAGGCCAGAGAAGGTGGGATTGACCTTCTGATGAGGCAGTTCCTGACAGCTATGGAAGAAAGGATACTTTTCCCATGCTCTTTCTTCAGAAACAAACTCACTTTTAAAGTAGAGGCGGAAGTGGGTATTCCCTATAAAAAATAAATAATAAAATAATAATAAACTAATACATTTTGAAAATATATCCCTCCAGTTAAATATTCTGTAACATCAGGATTTGTCACTTTAAATAAAGTTACACTTCGATAAAGTTGTGTGAATATCTATGACTTTCATCAGAATTTTTTTCATCAGTATAATATAATTTGGGGACAACTTTGTCTCCCCTTTGGATTGTTCTTTCTAGGCAGATGAGATAATAAGTTTTAAGTTACTCAGAACCATAGAGCATAGAACAAGTAAATTAGATTTGGTAAACATTTTATATGTACTTTTACTATTAACCACTATTTAAAGGAGTGAATATGAATTCCTCTGAAAGCAAGAAGTACTTTTTGAATTAAAAGCAAAAGTAGAGGGCTTCCCTGGTAGCGCAGTGGTTGAGAGTCTGCCTGCCAATGCAGGGGACGTGGGTTCGTGCCCCGGTCTGGGAGGATCCCACATGCCGTGGAGCGGCTGGGCACGTGATCCATGGCCACTGAGCCTGTGCGTCTGAAGCCTGTGCTCCACAACAGGAGAGGCCAAAACAGTGAGAGGCCACAACAATGAGAGGCCCATGTACCACACACACAAAAAAAAGCAAAAGTAAACAAATGGGATCTAATCAAATGTAAATGCTTTTGCACAGCAAAGGAAACCATAAACAAAACAAAAAGACAACCTTCAGAATGGGATAAAATATATGCAAATGATGTGGCCAACAAGGGCCTAATTTTCAAAATATACAAACAGCTCATACAACTCAATATCAAAAAAACCAAACAACTCAGTCAAAAAATGGGCAGAAGACCAAAATAGACATTTCTACAAAGAAGACATACAGATGGCCAACTGGCACATGAAAAGATGCTCAACATCGCTAATTACTAGAGAAATGTAAATCAAAACTACAGTGAAGTATCACCTCACACTGGTCATAATGGCCGTCATCAAAAAATCTACAGTAAATGCTAGAGTGTGTGTGGAGAAAAGGGAACCTCCTACACTGTTGGTGGGAACGTAAATTTGTGCAGCCACTATGGAAAACAGCATGGAGGTTCCTTAAAAAGCTAAAAATAGAGTTATCATATGATTCAGCAATCCCACTCCTGTACATATAACCAGAAAAGATGAAAACTCTAATTTGAAAATGTCCATAGCAGCACTATTTACAATAGCTAAGACTTGGAAGCAACTTAAGTGTCCATCTACAGGTGAATGGATAAAGAAGATGTGGTACATATATACAATGGAATATTACTTGACCATAAAAAAGAATGAAAAGGTGATGTTTTCTAGCAACATGGATGGACCTAGAGATTATCATACTGAATGAAGTAAGACAGACAATGACAAATATCATATGATATCACCTATATGTGGAATCTAAAAAAAAAGATACAAATGAACTTATTTACAAAACAGAAACTGACTCACAGGCTTAGAAAACAAACTTATGGTTACCAAAGGGGAAAGGGTGGGGAGGGATAAATTAGGAGTATGAGATGAACAGATACACAACACAATATATAAAGTAGATGAACAATAAGGATTTACTGTATGGCACAGGGAATTATATCAATATCTTGTAATACCTATAATGGAAGAGAATCAGAAAAAAATATATATATGTATAACTGAATCACTTTGCTGTAAACCTGAAACTAACACAGTACTGTAAATCAACTATTCTTCAATTAAAAATAGTTTTGTAAAGGAAATGGCACCCCACAAAAATCTGATTTATAAATTTGTACACATACATCTGGTAAAGGATTACTTGTCAATGTGTGCTCACTCAGAACATTTAGTCCTTTTACATTCCCACCAACAGTGCAAGAGGGTTCCCTTTTTTCCACAACCTCTCCAGCATTTATTGTTTGTAGATTTTTTGCTGAAGGCCATTTTGACAGGTGTGAGACGATATCTCACTGTAGTTTTGACTTGCATTTCTCTAATAATTAATGATGTTGAGCATTCTTTCATGTGTTTGTTGGCAGTCTGTGTATCTTCTTTGGAGAAATGTCTATTTAGGTCTTCTGCCCACTTTTGAATTGGGTTGTTTGTTTTTTTGATATTGAGCTGCATGAGCTGCTTGTAAATTTTGGAGATTAATCCTTTGTCAGTTGCTCCATTTGCAAATATTTTCTCCCATTCTGAGGATTGTCTTTTGGTCTTATTTATGGTTTCCTTTGCTGTGCAAAAGCTTTTAAGTTTCATTAGGTCCCATTTGTTTATTTTTGTTTTTATTTCCATTTCTCTAGGAGGTGGCTCAAAAAGGATCTTGCTGTGATTTATGTCATAGAGTGTTCTGCTTATATTTTCCTCTAAGAGTTTGATAGTGTCTGGCCTTACATTTAGGTCTTTAATCCATTTTGAGTTTATTTTTTCTATGGTGTTAGGGAGTGTTCTAATTTCATACTTTTACATGTACCTATCCAGTTTTCCCAGCACCACTTATTGATACAGCCACTATGGAGAATATTATGGAGGTTCCTTAAAAAACTAAAAATAGAACTACTATATGACCCAGCAATCCCACTACTGGGCATATACCCTGAGAAAACCATAATTCAAAAAGAATCATGTACCAAAATGTTCATTGCAGCTCTGTTTACAATAACCAGGACATGGAAACAACCTAAATGTCCATCGACAGATGAATGGATAAAGAAGATGTGGCACATATATACAATAGAATATTACTCAGCCATAAAAAGAAATGAAATTGAGTTATTTGTAGTGAGGTGGATGGACCCAGAGTCTGTCATACAGAGTGAAGTAAGTCAGAAAGAGAAAAACAAATACCATATGCTAACACATATATATGGAATCTAAGAAAAAAAAAGGGTCATGAAGAACCTAGGGGCAAGACAGGAATAAAGACACAGACCTACTAGAGAATGGACTTGAGGATATGGGGAGAGGGAAGGGTAAGCTGTGACAAAGTGAGAGAGTTGCATGCACCTACATACACTGCCAAACGTAAAATGGATAGCTAGTGGGAAGAAGCTGCATAGCACAGGGAGATCAGCTCGGCGGTTTGTTACCACCTAGAGGGGTGGGATAGGGAGGGTTGGAGGGAGGGAGATGCAAGAGGGAAGAGATATGGGAATATATGTATATGTACAACTGATTCACTTTATTATAAAGCAGAAACTAACACACGATTGTAAAGCAATTATACTCCAATAAAGATGTTTAAAAAAAAAAGAACATTTAGTCCTATGGGCAACATTAAAAGTATTAAACTGTGCAAAAGATCAGAGTATTGAAATATTAAGGCACATGTGTCTGATCTTTACAATAAATGTCTTACCTTTGGGAACATTCAAAAATTGTGTTTTTGTTGTATGTCAACTATACTTCAATTACAAAAAAAGGGAAATAAAGGAAATGATTTTTTAAAAATGTGTGTGTTCTTTGCTGATGGCTTTTAAGCTTGTTCTCTTGAAGGTGAAAAAAAATGCCCTAGGCTTTTCTAGTGATTGAGAAAGGGAAACTTTTTGGACCAAATATCAGAGTGCCTTTTTTTCATTTTGGAGGGCTCACAAACGTCTGAGCATCTTGTTCATAACTAGTAAAGTGAGGGAAGCAAGGTCATAATTCTAGGGAGAAAGTGGTTTGGATAAGAACCAGTTTAGGCAACATCGAAGAATGAGTGATTCAGCACTAGCCCAGATCTCTGTAACTCTCAAGGCCTCCACAGAGCCTATGAGAAGGTGTCCTAAATCACACATAGACAAACATCATTCAAAAGGCATGAGAAAGCCGTATAGTTGAGAACCAATCAAATAGATTTGCCTAGTTTGCATAGATGTTGGGACACTTTTTCCCACAGCTTATTGACTCAAAACCAGACACTGCTAGGTGAAATCTTATTCCACTTGCCCTCCTGCAACATTTTCAGCTTTGAAATGCCTGTAGTTCAAAAGGTCAAATGAGCTAACTCATGAGCCTCCTTTGCTGTCCAGTGTGGTAGGCAAATTTAAATTAATTAAAATGATGTAAAATCAGAAATCCAGTTATTCAGTCACACTAGCTACATTTATTTTTTTTAAATTATTTTTTAATTGAAATATGGTTGATTTACAATATTGTGTTGGTTTCAGGTGTACATCAAAGTGATTTGGTTATATGTATATATCTATATTCTTTTATAAAATTCTGTTCCATATAGTTTATAGATATTGAATGTAATTCTTGTTGTTATACAGTAAATCCTTGTTGTTTATCTATCTTATATATGGTAGTGTGCACCTGCTAATCCCAGGCTCCCAATTTATCCTCCCCACCACTTCCCTTTTGTTAACTGTAAGTTTGTTTTCTATGTCTGAGTCTGTTTCTGTTTTGTAAATAAGTTCATTTGTACTATTTTATAAATTCCATATGTAAGGGTTATCATAATCTCTAGGTCCATCCATGTTGCTGCAAATGGCATTCTTTCATTCGTTTTTATGGCTGAGTAATATTCCTTTGTATATATATACCACATCTTCTTTAACCATTCGTCTGTCGATGGACACTTAGGTTGTTTCCATGTCTTGACAACTGTAAATAGTATGGACACTAACAACATTTCAAATGCTCGAAAGTCACACGTGGTAGTGGCTTCTGTACTGGACAGTGCAGATATAGAACATTTCTATTATTAAAGATGATTCTATTGACATTACTAGTTTTATAAGTCTAATTCTATGGCCACATGACATCTGAGCACATTTTAGAGCTGGAGTCTCATCATCAACATGTGTGGATCTTTGGTGGGATCTTCATATTAATGGAAGCATTTTTGAAGATTGAGTCCGTGGGGCTCATTGGGTGGGGGTTAGTGAGACTATAAGGGCAGTTAACTCTCTGAGGAGTAGGTTCTTAAAAACTTGAATAAGATGACCTATGCTCCTAAAGTAGATACAAAATGAATAAATAAGTTCTAGGGAAAAAGTAGTAAAAAGTATCTGGACTATAATTAAGATTGAAAGAAACAATCTAAATTTTAAATAATTGAAGCTCTGTAGGATAAACCCGTTGATGGCCACTGTCCTGAATTAGAGCCTTCAGAGACTGTTAAAGGGCATACACAGTGCTTTTTCTTCTTTTTTTGTCACAGTATATACTGGCACTGCATACAGAGGTCACTAATCCATACTGGACATGAGTCTCTTCATCTTAGATGCTGATAGGTCAGTTCAGATTTTTGGCCTTCCTGCCTTTCTCCATCACTGACTATTTCATTTGGCAAGAAGAAAATGGTGAATAAAGAAGTGTTACAGAGCACAAATTGTCTAATTCATATGGTTACTGGAATTTTTTAAAAATTAATTAATTAATTTAATTTATTTATTTTTTAAATTAGTTTCTGCTTTATAACAAAGTGAATCAGTCATACATATACATCTGTTCCCACATCCCTTTACTGGAATTTTTAATGAACAAAAACAGAAGCATGGGAATAAGTTGTATTTTTTCTTATTTTCTTATTAGTGATACAGCTCTCTAGTTTTGTTAGAGAATTATTTCACAGTCACAAGGAAGTTTAGCAATGATCATTTATGTGTAACCAATTTTCTTTTCAGTAAACAACCTAGAATCACAGAAAGGTTCCACTCGGTGACTCCTCAATTTATTAGCCTCTGGTTAAGAGCTGCTTTCACTGTAGAGGTGGTAAATTTGACTTGGCTGAGTAGAGGATTTCAAGCTAAAACACGGCTCAGAGGATTAGAAATTAGATGCGCAGGGCCATGCTTCTCGTTTTAGGATATATTAAGTTTTTGGGAACTTGGGGTTACCAGCATGTCAGGAAAATATTGCAAGATTCAGAAGCAGATTTTCAATCACAAAACTTCTGCTGAAAGTCAGTTTATTTAGCTGCAATGACGATTTACCAGGGAGACATGGCAGTGAGTGAGTCATGCTCAGTGTTTGTCTCTTAGATAAGGAGAAAATTGGCACTGAAAGATAATTCAGACACTTTGTTTTTTAGGTGCTAATAATCTGTGGAGGAGAAAGTACAGAGGTTTTCCTACTTTGACATATATACACTAACTAATATGTATAAATTAGACAACTAATGAGAACCTGCTGTATAGCACATGGAACCCCACTTCGCTAACACCATATTGTAAAACACTATACCCCAATTAAAAAATAATAAAACACTAAGAGGAATTTCCTGAGATGATTTCATTTTAGCAGATGATACATTCAAAGAGACTTCCACTGTAATTTATTTGTATCTCAGTCCCAGTTCAGCATCTTGATAAGATTTATGTTAACAAAATCAATGCATTAGTCATATAATTGTGTGTCTGTGTGTGACTCAGTCCTCATAGAAAAGCCTTGTGGGACAATCTTTATAACTGACAAACTAGTCTTTTCCAATATATATCCTTGGAATAAGATCTTCTATTTTATTTGAGATGGTTAAAGAAATTTTGAAGTTGTACTTCTAGAAGATATAAGAAGTTACTTTGGAGTATATAGTTTAGGGAAATAAATGATAAAGCATCAACCTTAAATCATTTAAGACCAGAAAAGAGAGTCTTCCAGTTTGTCCATTGATGCATAACAAGTTTCCCCAATACCTCCTGGCTGAAAACAGTTCATACTTATCATCTTATAGTTTTTATGAGACAGGCATTAGGGAGAACCTCATTTGGTTGGTTCTGGTTCAAGGATTCTCATGAGATTGTGATCGAGATATTGGCCAAGATCATCCAAGGCTTGACTGGGCAAAAAGATCTGTTTCCAAGCTTATTCCTCTAGCTGTTAGTAGGACTCCTCAATTCCTCAATGGCTGTTGGCCTCAGTTGCTCTTCACCAATGGGCCTCTCCATAAGGAAGTTTGAGTGTCTTCACAAAATGGTAGCTACCTTCTCTCAGAGCAAGCAATCCCACAGAAGAATGTGAGGCTGCAGTCACAAGGTGTTTTGTAACCCATCCTCAGAAGTAACACGCCATCATTCTTGCCACGTCACACAGACCAACCCTGGTAAAACATGGATGGGAAATACACAAAGTCGTGAATACCAGGATATGAGGATCATGGGGACCATGTTGAAGGTTGGCTACTAGAGAGGGAGCAATCTAGAGGAGCCAACTTTATTTTAATAGTTGTGGGGTGGTCCAAAATATTTGACTATAGACTGTGACTTAAGAAATTGAGTCAAATTTTCATTTTGTTTTTGTATTCCCAATGAACATACTCATGGATGGAAAATTTCCCTGTACTTAATCTAACATATGTATAAATGTTATCATTCTATTCCCCTACATCATAGGAATTATGTTGTAAGAAATAGTCATCCCAATAATTGTTGATGGCATGTAGAAAGGAGCTATAATACAATTTTCCTTTTTAAATCTATGTGTAAACAAGTTCAGGTACCTCTCACGACTTGGCATGTGCTGGCTATCAGCAATACCCTAATTAGGAGCTGGGGTATTTGCTTCGCTTTGAATGACTATTTCTTTACAGGTCCCTCGAGGATTGAGCACTTGAATACTTCAGTAGCCTCAAGGGTTGAGAAGATTGACTCATTACATAGCTCTTAGGTTTCTTTCTGTAAATCCACACAATATGGGGATGGCAATGAATGGTACAATACCAGAGGATGTGGTCTTGCTTTAAGTGAAGAGTTACATGAATTGGTTTATAAGTATCTGGCACTGTTGTCATAATTTCCAATGCTGGAAAATTAGGTGGATATAAATTCCAAACAATGAATTATTTAAAAAAACAAAACAAGGGGGGCTGGAGTCAAGATGGCATACTAGGAAGATGCAGAATTCGTGTCTCTGCAAAACTAGGGCACCTACCAGGCACTGGTGGGGGACCACGGGCACCTAAGGGTATGGGAGGAACCCCCAGTAACCAGGTAGGATGTGAGATGTGGGGGGGGGAGAGAAGGGGGTGAGAAGTGGAGGCTGGACATGACTGGCACCCCTGAGGGGTGGCTGGGGGAGGGGAAGGGATCCCACACCTGAAGGGGGAAATTGGGGAACCACTGGGAGGGCAGAGGATCAAAAGGGAGTATGGTCAGGCTTCCCCTGCCCACTTGGGCCCCCAGGAACCTGCTGAGATCCTGGGCCTGATCCTCTGTCCACCGATACACCCTCCAGGCACGGGTCTTGAGGGAGTGGGAGGGAGAGAAGGGGGGGTAAAAGTAAAGCCCGGGCCTCTGGCATTGGCACCCCTGAGGGGCAGCTGGGGGAGGGGAGGAGTTCCTACACCCAGCAGGACCCACCCATGGTTGGGGTCCAGTGGCAATGGGGAAGACCCTGGGGGAGATGGTGGGGGAGGGGTGTGAAGGAACAGAAGGGAACGGGACCAGTGTTTTCCCTGTCCACTTAGGCACCGGGAAGACTGTTGGGCTCCCAGGCCTAGTCCTCTGCACTTGGAGTTGCCCTCCTACCATGCAGAGCCCAAGCCCCACCTGTACACCATCACCCAGGGTCCAACATCTACACTCAGAGACCCCCTCCAATGAGCTGGGCCTAAACCCCATCCACACACCCTCACTCAGGTACCTACCTCCAAACTCTGGAACTCCACAATCCAGAGGTCCTCCTTTCCATATGCTGCCTCTCCCCATCCGTGAAGGTCCTAAACAGAGGTCCCTCCCCACACTCAAAAACCACCCCGCCACACCTGCACCTCAACACATAAGGCAAATGCTAACAGCCATAAAAGGGGAAATTGACAGTAACACAATCATAGTAGGGAAATTTAACAACCCACTTTCACCAATGGACGGATCATCCAAAATGAAAATAAATAAGGAACAACAAGCTTTAAATGATACATTAAACAAGATGGACTTAATTGATATTTATAGAACATTCCATCCAAAACAACAGAATACACATTCTCCTCAAGTGCTCATGGAACATTCTCCAGGATAGATCATATCTTGGGACACAAATCAAGCCTTGGTAAATTTAAGAAAATTGATATCATTTCAAGTATCTTTTACTACCACAACGCTGTGAGACTAGATATCAATTACAGGAAAAATACTGGAAAAAAATAAAAACACAAGGACACTAAACAATACACTACTAAATAACCAAGAGATCACTGAAGAAATCAAAGTGGAAATCAAAAACTACCTAAAACAAATGACAATGAAGACATGATGACCGAAAACCTATGGGATGCAGCAATAGCAGTCTAAGAGGGAAGTTTATAGTAATACAATCCTACCTCAAGAAACAAGAAACAGCTCAAATAAACAACCTAACTTTACACCTAAAGCAATTAGAGAAAGAGGAACAAAAAACATAGCAAATATAGCAGAAGGAAAGAAATCTTAAAGATCAGATCAGAAATAAATGAAAAAGAAATGAAGGAAACAATAGCAAAGATCAATAAAACTAAAAGCTGGTTCTTTAAGAAGATAAATAAAATTGATAAACCATTAGCCAGATACATGAAGAAGAAAAGAGAGAAGACACAAATTAACAGAATTAGAAATGAAAAAGGAGAAGTAACAACTGACACTGCAGAAATACAGAGGATCATGAGAGATTACTACAAGCAACTATATGCCAATAAAATGGACAACCTGGAAGAAACGGACAAATTCATAGAAAGCACAACCTACTGAGACTGAACCAGGAAGAAATAGAAAATATAAAAAGACAAAGCACAAGCACTGAAATTGAGACTGTGATTAAAAATCTTTCAAACAAATGCCCAGGACCAGATGGCTTCACAGGCGAATTCTATCAAACATTTAGAGAAGAGTTAATACCTATCCTTCTCAAACTCTTCCAAAGTACAGCAGAGGGAGGAACACTTCCAAACTCATGCTACAAGGCCACCATCACTCTGATACCAAAACCAGACAAAGATGTCACAAGGAAAGCAAACTACAGGCCAATATCACTGATGAATATAGATGCAAAAATACTCAACAAAATACTAGCAAACAGAATCTAACAGCATATTAAAAGGATCATATACCATGATCAAGTGGGGTTTATGCCAGGAATGAAAGGATTCTTTAATATATGCAAATCAATCAATGTGATAAACCATATTAACAAATTAAAAGATAAAAACCATATGGTCATCTCAATAAATGCTGAAAAAGCTTTCAACACAATTCAACACCCACTTATGATAAAAACCCTCCAGAAAGTAGGCATAGAAGGAACCTACCTCAACATAATTAGAGCCATATATGACAAACCCACAGCAAACATCATTCTCAATGGTGCAAAACTGAAACCATTTCCACTAAGATCAGGAATAAGACAAGGTTGCCCACTCCCACCACTATTATTCAACATAGTTTTGGAAGTTTTAGCCACAGCAATCAGAGAAGAAAAAGATAAAAGGAATCCAAATCAGAAAAGAAGAAGTAAAATTGTCAGTGTTTGCAGATGACATGATACTATACATAGAGAATCCTAAAGATGCTACCAGAAAATTACTAGAGCTCATCAATGAACTTGGTAAAGTAGCAGGATACAAAATTAATGCACAGAAATCTCTTGCATTCTTATACACTAATGACGAAAAATGTGAAAGAGAAATCAAGGAAACACTCCCATTGCAACAAAAAGAATAAAATACCTAGGAATAAACCTAGCTAAGGAGACTAAAGACCTGTATGCATAAAACTATAAGACACTGATGAAAGGAATTAAAGATGACAAAAAGAAATGGAGAGATATACCATGTTCTTGGATTGGAAGAATCAACATTGTGAAAATGACTCTAATACCCAAAGCAATCAACAGATTCAATGCAATCCCTATCAAACTACCAATGACATTTTTCACTGAACTAGAACAAAAAATTTCACTATTTGTATGGAAACACAAAAAATCCCTAATAGCAAAAGCAAGGTTGAGAAAGAAAAATGGAGCTGGAGGAATCAGGCTCCCAGACTTCAGACTATACTACAAAGCTACAGTAATGAAGACAGCATGGTACTGGCACAAAAACAGAATTATAGATCAATGGAACAGGATACAAAGAACAGAGATAAACCTCCACACATATGGTCACCTTATCTTTGATAAAGGAGGCAAGAGTATACAATGGAGAAAAGATAGCCTCTTCAATAAGTGGTTTTGGGAAACTGGACAACTACATGTAAAAGATTGAAATTAGAACACTTCCTAACACCATACACAAAAATAAACTCAAAATGGATTAAAGACCTAACTGTAAGGGCAGACACTATAAAATTCTTAGAGGAAAACATAGGCAGAACACTCTTTGACATAAATCACAGCAAGATTCTTTTTGACCCACCTCCAGGAGAAATGGAAATAAAAATAAAAATAAACAAATGGGACCTAATTAAACTTAAAAGCTTTTGCACACTGAGCTTCCCTGGTGGCGCAGTGGTTGAGAGTCTGCCTGCCGATGCAGGGGACGGGTTTGTACTCTGGTCTGGGAAGATCCCACATGCCGTAGAGCAGCTAGGCCCGTGAGCCATGGCCAATGAGTCTTTGCATCCAGAGCCTGTGCTCCACAACAGGAGAGGCCACAATGGTGAGAGGCCCGCGTACTGCAAAAAAAAAGAAAAAGCTTTTGCACAGCAAAGGAAACCATCAACAAGACAAAAATACAACCCTCAGAATGGGAGAAAATATTTGCAAATGAAGCAACTGACAAAGGATTAATCTCCAAAATATATAAGCAGCTCATGAATCTCAATATGAAAAAAAACAAACAACCCAATCCAAAAGTGGGTAGAAGACCTAAATAGACATTTCTCCAAAGAAGTTATACAGATTGCCAACAAACACATGAAAAGATGCTTAACATCATTAATCATTAGAGGAATGCAAATCAAAACTACAATGAGTTATCACCTCACACCAGTTAGAATGGCCATCATCAAAAAATCTACAAACAATAAATGCTGGAGAGGGTGTGGAGAAAAGGGAACCCTCTTGCACTATTGGTGGGAATGTAAATTGATACAGCCACTATGGAGAACAGTACGGAGTTTCCTTAAAAAATTAAACATAAAACTACCATATGACTCAGCAATCCCACTACTGGGCATATACCCTGAGAAAACCATAATTCAAAAAGAGTCATGAACCACAATGTTCATTGCAGCTCTATTTACAATAGCCAGGACATGGAAGCAACCTAAGTGCCCATTGATAGATGAATGGATAAAGAAGATGTGGCACATATATACAATGGAATATTACTCAGCCATAAAAGGAAACAAAATTGAGTTATTTGTAGTGAGGTGGATGGACCTAGAGTCTGTCATACAGAGTGAAGTAAGTCAGAAAGAGAAAAACAAATACCATATGCTAACACATATATATGGAATCTAAAAAAAATAAAAGGTCATGAAGAACTTAGGGGCAAGACAGGAATAAAGATGCAAACCTACTAGAGAATGGACTTGAGGACATGGGGAGGGGGAAGGGTAAGCTGGGACAAAGTGAGAAAGTGGCATGGACATATATACACTACCAAATATAAAATAGATAGCTAGTAGGAAGCAGTCCCATAGCACAGGGAGATCAGCTCTGTGCTTTGTGACCAGCTAGAAGGGTGGGATAGGGAGGGCGGGAGGGTGGGAGACACAAGAGGGAAGAGATATGGGGACATATGTATATGTATAACTGATTCACTTTGTTATAAAGCAGAAACTAACACACCATTGTAAAGCAATTATACTCCAATAAAAATGTTAATAAATAAATAAGTGAATAAATAAATTACAAAAAAAACAAAACAAACAAACAAAAAAACCCAAAAAGTGTCATGTATTGGAATGCGACGGGGGGCTGGGGGTCGTCGTGTGATGAAGTGGGTGATTGGGATTGACATGTATACACTGATGTGTATAAAACTGATGACTAATAAGAACCTGCTGTATAAAAAAAAATAAGCACAATCTAAAAAAAAAGTTATTAGGTATCATTCTGGATGATGAAAATGTTCTAAAAGTGGGTTGTGATGGTCACTACACTTAAAATTGGTGAATGCTATATTGTATAAATATACCTCAATAAAACTGCCTAAAAAAACAACACAAAGGAGGTTAAATTTCTTTGCTGCTTTACTTTGCAGAGTAAATAAGCAATGTGCACTATAAATCTCTAAAACAGGGATAGATTACAATTTCCCAAACTTATTTGACTCATGGAACACTATACATATATAAATATATCAAATGTAACATATATGTAGTATGTTATATATATGAATTTTATGTAATATAAATAACATATAACATATAATAATAAATATATATATTTAATATTAAAAAAAGAGTCATGAACCACAATGTTCATTGCAGCTCTATTTACAATAGCCAGGAAATGGAAACAACCTAAATGTTCATCGACAGATGAATGGATAAAGAAGATGTGGCACATACATAAAATGGAGTATTACTCAGCCATAAAAATAAATGAGGGCCTCCCTGGTGGCGCAAGTGGTTGAGAGTCCGCCTGCCGATGCAGGGGATACGGGTTCGTGCCCCGGTCTGGGAGGATCCCATATGCCACGGAGCGGCTGGGCCCGTGAGCCATGGCCGCTGAGCCTGCGCGTCCGGAGCCTGTGCTCCGCAACGGGAGAGGCCACAACAGTGAGAGGCCCGCATACCGCAAAATAAATAAATAAATAAATAAATAAATAAATAAATAAATAAATAAATAAATGAAATTGAGTTATTTGTAGTGAGGTGGATGGACCTAGAGTCTGTCATACAGAGTGAAGTAAGTCAGAAAGAGAAAAACAAATACCATATGCTAACACATATATATGGAATCTAAAAAAAACCAAAAAGGTTCTCATGAACCTAGGGGCAGGACAGGAATAAAGACCAGACGTAGAAAATGGACTTGAGGACATGGGGAGGGGTAAGGGGAAGCTGGGACGAAGTGAGAGAGTGGCATGGACTTATATACACTACCAAATGTAAAATAGATAGCTAGTGGGAAGCAGCCGCATAGCACAGGGAGATCAGCTCAGTGCTTTGTGACCACCTAGAGGGGTGGGATAAGGAGGGTGACAGGGAGACCCAAGAGTGAGGGGATATGGGGATATATGTATGCATATAGCTGATTCACTTTGTTATACAGCAGAAACTAACACAAATTTGTAAAGCAATTATATTCCAATAAAGATGTTAAAAATAAATAAATAAACAGAAATACAAATGTAGGCAACAAAGACTAACCCAGGGCAGTTTACTTTGTATTGTCACTCAACACTAGCTCATGGGAACACACTTCCTGATCTTCAGCCTTATTCCACACTGTCTTGGAAGCATCCAGTGAGATGCCTGGAGTCCACATCTACTCTTCTTCAGGGACTCTTTCTGTCTCAACTAGGTTTTCAAGGCAGAGTGTAGATGTGATCTACAGGTGATTACAAAGTAACAAACCAGATCTGAGTCCTACTTTAGCCCTCAGAACACCCTTCTTTTCTCTATGTTTAGGTCAGCCTTGCTGAGAATTTGCATGGGCCCTTCTACTTTCTTTAGCTTTCATGTGCTTCTGAGGAAAATATCCTGTGCATGGCAGTGGCAGCTGCTGAATGAAGGACTTTCATTGGAAACATATTAAATATCCCAAATCTAATTCCTCTGTCCATTTGGGTCCAAAGAGATGCTTCTATCTTCAGCTGACGAAGTGAGGAATGGAGGCAAAAGAAGTTGGAAGAGCCGGGCTACTTTGGTTTTATGGAACCACCAGAAGGACAGAGACTAAACAACTGTATTTCTTTTTAGAATAGGGCAGGTTACCCACCACTTTGCCCCAAGAAGAGTGATTTTTACTTTATTTACTACAGAATTAGCTTCAACTTGAAACCTTTATAACCACAGCTCAAAATAATGAATACCTTAGAAAACTTATCAAGGGCAAGAGAAGCATCAGCAGAGCCTAATAGGAGGAACTGAGAATTCCCCTGATGTTTTCTCTAGACCATTCTTGGAAAGCCCCAGGCTGGTGCTGGTCATATTGCTTTATATTCTAAATCTTAAGCACTAAACCACGAAGGGGGCAATTTTGAATTTTTCAGGGGCACTAATGTACCAGAAATAACTGGGGTCAGTAAATTGGTAGATTGGAAAACCCCACCAAATACCTAAAAATAAGAAGAAGGCCTGTAGACTTGAAGAACAGATCTAGAAGTAATTGGGAAATTTGGGTTATATTGCTATTATGTGGTTTGGATATTTTCTATAAATCCTTCAGCTGCTGTATTGAACAAAAAACTTTACTTTTATTCTTTTATTACTTACTCCAAACTGTAGGAAAAAATCTGAACGCTCATATTCCTCAAAGCTGCATTGAGAGAACAGCTTTCTCATCAAAGACCCTTAGCAAGATGTTATTTTAGATGAGCACCTTAGCTCTTTCTGAAGGCAACACACACTTGTGGAAAAGATTTCCCATACTTTGTAAGCCTGGCTTATTATAGCTTTCTGCAATGACAAGCTGGTTTTGTAGAATGACTTTTTAAATTGTTTTTCCAAGTAATTTCCAATCTTTAATTAGACCTTAGCTAAGCGACTTTAAGTTAATTTAAGATAAATGGCTCTGCTGTGGCTAATTGTTAGAATATGCTGATCTGGGAGCATCTGACTACAGTGGGAGTCTGTCCTGCATAGTTATGCTGAGGGTGGCTGAGAAGACCCAGAAGGGCCTGTCTGTCCTTGCTTGGAAATCACCTGTTTGGGGTGAGTAATCTCAGTGCACTGCCTGAGTTGACCCCTCAGAGTCCAAGCTAACCTGGTATGGATTGAAAATTTAGAATTTCATTATCAAATGAATCAATAACAACTTGTATTTGTTAAAAGTAGGCTTACATCCATTATGTCCAATGCCTTCCCAAACTTACCACATCAGAGCTGGAATGGACCTCAGAGGATGGCTGTGTCAATGCCAACAGTATGACAGTAACAAAAAAAGGACCAGAAAGGAATAATGACTTGCCCAAGGTCACACAGACTTTAGAACTGGGGTCTTCTACTTCTTTCCCTCTTCTGCCCTCTTCCTACTCAATAAATTGTATTCAATTTACCAGTTAACTCTAACTCTTTCAGGACAGGAGGTCAGAAAGGATTTGGGCTGGGAGGTGGGAATGAACATTTCTGACCAGCTGACATGTCCAGCTTCCTAACCCCTGACTGCACTGGCTGTTCATGGCCTGTCTCCTGCTGCTTCCACCTCCAAGGCTCAGTGCCTGAGAGAGCAGGGCCTGCAGACTGGTGACGGGATCACTGTCCATGGGTGTCCTGAGGACACAGGGCAGGTACTGTCATGTCGAGGGGACAGGGAAAGACCTTGTAACACAATTCAGTGAAATAAATGGACACCTGTGCCTTCGCCTGAAAATTGTGCTTCTAACTACTCAGTCTTCTTGAGGTTTCCCTCACCACTTCCGAAGGACGAACTTTTTGATTTTCTTATTTTCAGTCATTTCCTGTCACTCACTGCCTTCCTGTCATCTGCCCTCTGCCCCTGACTTCCCTCTGTTTATTTCCTCATGTTCATTTACCTTTTCTTCTTGGTTGTGTCTCTCTTGAAGTTTTCACTTCCTTCTTTGTGTTTCAACATCTTCTCCATTTGCAGCTTAAACCCACCAGTTTTCTGATTTTCATATGTTGGTCTGATGATTTAGTTGAAATATACAAACATCCCAGAACAATATCTGATGTATAATAAACACTCCCTAAAGGATAGCTTTTTTTTGCCTTGTTAACATTCCATTGGTTTTCTTATCTTTCTCTTGTTCTGCCAACAGTTCTATTTTTATACTATGCTCTTTTAACAAACTCTTACTATCTCCTGTCACTCAGCTCTCTCAACTTTGAATGCTCCCTCCATGCTTACCCTCTCTTATAGATCTGATATAATTGAGGACAAGCTCCTCTACCAAGAGGTTATTCACCTTCTTGATGAAAAAGTGAAAGCATATGCCTTTAAGATGTTATTTTAAAAATTCACATTATATACCCCCTCCAATGCTGTATTTTTTTTTTAAGGAATTTTGCCTTTAAAAAAATATTTATTTATTTATTTATTTATTTATTTATTTATGGCTGTGTTGGCTCTCCGTTTCTGTGCGAGGGCTTTCTCTAGTTGCGGCAAGTGGGGGTCATTCCTCATCACGGTGCGCGGACCTCTCACTATCGCGGACTCTCTTGTTGCGGAGCACAGGCTCCAGACGCGCAGGCTCAGTAATTGTGGCTCATGGGCCTAGTTGCTCTGCGGCATGTGGGATCCTCCCAGACCAGAGCTCGAACCCGTGTACCCTGCATTGACAGGCAGACTCAACCACTGTGCCACCAGGGAAGCCAAAAGCTGTATTTTATGACAGTTGTATTGTTGGAGATTTGTACTTTATTCAACACTGTTACCTATTGTAAACATAAATTTTAGCCCTCTTTGAAATTTTCAGAGTTTATAGAATACTTATTTACAGAGACCTTAAAAGTATAAATCTTGAAAAAAATTGTAAATCTTTAAAAAAAACAAAAAAGAGCAAAAGTTGATATTAAGGTAATAATCAAAATAAGTAATGACATATTTAGTTTAAAATTGTATATATAAAGTAATAATAGAGAGTCACTTCAGATATTTGTCATAGTGGGAAGATAGGCTGTCAGTTATCCTAACAACTGATGAGGTAACAAACATTAAAAAAAAATCTTCATGAAGATTAAGTTTGTCTTTAATATACAGATAAGATTGACATTAAAAGAAGAAATTTATGATTTGGGGTATATGTGAGCTAATGCACATGTTGAATACATTTAGTTAAATAATATGTCATAGTTCACAGTAATTTTATTTTCACTGGTCCTAGTTTGCCCTCCCGTATGTTGTTGGAAATGGGATAAATGTTCTACATAGATTGAGGCTGTTTAAAGACAGGACTTTGTGTTAAGTGACTGCTACAAAGATAGTTTCAATTGAAGCCCAGAACAGAAATGACATGGTTTAGAATTTCACAACAATTATTTTCAAAAGCAATGCAATTTCCTTTTCCAAACTGAAAAACAAAACAAAATGGTGCTACTCTTGCTGAAACACTTTTGCCACCTGTCTTTAACTCTTGATTGCTAGCAATATTTTAGATTTTTAATTCGTATCCAGAAAAAAAAAGGGCCACCAAATCATTTATCTGATATAAAAGCATTATAACTAATGAGAATGGGAAGTTTATTAAATGTGCCTGGATGGAAGTTTAAAAAAAATCATGAAAAACAAAACTCAAGAGAGGCTGGAAAACAATGAAGGAATATATTATTCCATGTGCCGTGATAAGCTTGGCCCTGGACCAGTCTTCTAGAGGGGAAAATTTACTATGGTTGAAGCTTAGGTGCTTTTCCAGCAACAAGATTCAAAGGCTGCATCTATTAAGTACTCTGTGGTCATAATGATACCATTTGGTGACTTTTACCATCCTGATTGATTTACAGAAGATAAAAACCCTGCTTGCTATATAACAGAGATGAACATAGTAGCCAAACCCTTTGATTCAACTGTGGCCCAATTGGAACATTAAAAGAATTTCTATGCCCTGGCCACAGAAACTTAGCTTTGTTAGTTTCTTGTGAGATCTATTTCAGTTTTGAAAGAAATTCAGTTTAGAAATTGTAATAGATTTTATTTTAAATCAGTCATTTATCTAGCCCTTTCTGCCTCACTAGACAAAACTCTGGGTTACTTTACTAGCCAAAATATCCTAATCTTTTCTTCAGGAAGGTTATAATTCGTCATAATAGGTAAAGGTCTATGTGTGTGGACTCAGACCAGACTTCCTGGTGGAATTTGGGTTCCACCTTCCTTTTGACTAGGGTAGGTTAGTTAACCTCTTCATATCTCACTTTTCTTATCTATCAACCACCTAAGCCCGGGTGAATATTACGAAAGATAATATTTGCAAAGCAATGACATGGTGCCTGGCATGCAGTAAGTGCTCTATACATGTCACTTAAGAGGGTGATATTGTGGGGCCTTTAATAACCTCTCAACAGCACCCTGGGCCTCACTTAGGAAAGCACTCATCATGCAGTGTTGCCATTGCTCACTTAACTGTTTCCCTTCACAGCCCGTAGGCTCTAGGAGGGTGGGGACATATATGTCTTATTTCTTGATTGATCACCAATTGATCCCAGCACCTACCATGTTGCCTGGCATTACTAGGTTCTAATCAATAGTTTTCCATGAAGGAATAATTGATACATGGTACTTTAAGATGATTTACTCATTGTGGGACTCTGGGAAAGTTGCCCCATCTCTTTGAGGCCTATGTCCCTCAGCTATAAAATGAGGATGAGAGATTGGAGATAACTAGTGTGAAAGTGTTTTTTAAAGTTTTGTTTTGTTTTATTTTAATTTTACAAAGGTAGGAAATAGTTAATAAGGGGAAGTACAGCAAAGTGAAAATAGATAGTAGTGATTCATGTTCAGAAAGATAGTTTGATCTAGTAGTAAACAATCTTTGTTTGGTCCTAAAGCTTAGTCCTGTTATGGCCCAATACAGAGTCATCTGTCAAAAGACTTGCACACCTAAAAAAAAAAAAAAAAACCTTTCTAAATCTTAAAAATCTCTAGATACTCCCAAATTGAGGGATATCCAGATTCAGACTACTGTGAAAAACAACTCAAGGTCCTCTACAGCATCCACTGATCAATAATGAGAACCTGTAGCTTATGCACAGGCTGCTTGGTATTCTCAGATGATGGACATTTGTCAGGCCTATCAGTGGATGTGTTTGCATGGTGGGTCCACTCAGAAGATGTCATCACATCTTTCTTGTCATTTTTTAATCTGGGAAGCTCTATTCTCTTGGCGGGATAGCCAGAAGGGTACAGGCCTGTTTTTTCCCATTCCCAAATCCTTTTAGCAAGACAGACAGGCTGACTCCCCATCTCTTCAGCTGTACTCCTCACTAGTGATGTGACCTTTGGGGAAATAGTCACTGGTTATTACAAAGTCACTGACTATTATAAAAGGCTAATATCTTGAAGCTATGTTCTAAATTAAACACAAGATTAAAGAGGAAAATATTACTTACAAATAAAGGTTTCAGTTAAAGCAAGAGCTGTTTGCTGTTCTAGACAACAAAAATATTTTAACACTGTTCTCCTTGGCAATTTTACAGAATTTATTCTTTGCACAGTCTACAAGTTGAGTTATAGACCATGCACATTGTTAATAGTATACAGTGGTCTTGCAGGAAGCAGAAGATAGTTGTAAAATAAAATGTTTCATAAAAGCAACAAAAAAATCAATTGATTTGACAGTAACCCATTTAAATGTCCAATTAAAGTAGTGACACTACATTGATGCACTGATATAGTATACTTACATATTAACAAGAGCATATTTGAGAAAAATAGAATGATAAATATGGATTTGCAGCAACATGTCATTTGTCATTTGCAGCAACATGATGGACCTAGAGGGCATTATGCTTAGTGAAGTAAGTAAGACAGAGAAAGACAAATACTGTATGGTTTCACTTTATATGGGGAAATCTAAAAATAAAAAACTAACAAGTACAACAAAACAGAAACAGACTCACAGATATAGAGAACAAACTAGTGGTCACCAGTGGGGAGGAGGAGGAGGAGGGTTAAAATAGGTGAAGGCGATCAAGAGATACAAACTACTAAGTAAAAAATAAAGTTACAAGAATGTAATGTACAACATAGGGAATAAAAAGAATATTTTATAATAACTTTGTACAGAGTATAGTCTATAAAAATATCAAGTTACTACGTTGTACACTTGAAACAAATATATTATTGTAAATCAACTGTATTTCAATAAAAGAAAAAAAAAAGTTGTTCAGTGCTCTGAATTGGAAAGTTGTATTGTGATGATGATGAGATAGTTCAGTGTCTCTTTCACACACACACACACACACACACACATCCTTTCCTCATGTTCTTAAAGTTTGTCACAGGAATGGATAAAAGGAGATAAGAGAAAGAGAAGCAGCAGGAGATTGAGGAAAAATGCATTGATAAATGAGGTGACAAGGTCAAGATAGAGATCCTTGATTCTTAAAAATTTAGTCCCCTTCTTAGTTAATATTTTTATTTCCGGAGGGTTTCAGTCTCCTTGAAAAAATTAACATAGCATGTGGCTTAGTGAGGAATAAATAGGGAAGACCTAGAAAGCACTTGAAAGTCATTAACTGCTATATAAATAGTAAACATATAATAATGTTAATAACTTTAAGGATCCTATCTGTCCTGCAGTGCCCTAAAATAACAGTGTCATGAAACCAGGAGGGCTAATAAATTAGCAAAGTGAAAATGAAAAAAAAAAGAAGAAGAAATATGCATGATTTTTTAAACATTTGGCCATATGCTAAAGTTAAGGGAAAACACTGTCTTTGATCTCTATCTGAAACCAAACATTTGGTGAAGATTCTTTTTCTGGGCCAAGCACCTCTATCAGTCTTTTAAAGGGCTAATTTAGAGAGCTAATAGACATTTTCTAACATCAGTTAGTACTTTCATTACATTAATTTTAAAATTTAAATATAAAGGAATAGAGAATAAGAATTTAATTTCCTCTAAAATAAGCTATCTTAAAAAATAAGAAGGAACAAGTTAGTCAAAAGACAATAAAATGAAGGGTTCTCTTATTTTAAAAATTGTTAACTCTTCATGAATTTTAGAGGAGAAAAAATAAACTCCATAGGCCGGTTATACTAATATTTTGTGAACTGTACTGAAAAAGCACATTGGGCTCCATTCATTCATTCTTTCACAGTCTATCTTTGTACTCCCATCATGTTGCCAAAAGGGTTAGAGGGATATCAAGCCCGTACAATGAATGGTGTCTTCAGTGTTTAAAAGGAAAAGTGAACTCTTTCTCATGATTCATACTAGTCTCCTTGCTGTTCCTTAAACTCCAGACATGCTCCCACCTAAGGGTCTTTGCACTTGTAAACGTGCATCTTCTTCCTGGATATCCACACCACTCTCCCTCTCTTCTTTAGGTCTTTGTGTGACATTCCTTGACCAAGCCATTTAACCATTTCCATGTTTCCTCAATTCGGACCATACTATCACTAACTTTCCACCACCCTCATCTTTCTTTTTTCAGTAGGACTTTGTATCACTTAGCATATCAAATGTTCCACTTCTTTTAAAAAGTTTTCTTTTTCAGTTCCGGGAGGAGCAAGGCATTGTGTCTGGTGTTCACTGCGGGGATCCTTTGGATATAACATTCTTTGAAGGTTTATCATTTTATGTATTATAAAGCCTAAATTAATACCTACTTCATAGAGTTCTGTGATAATTAAGATAATTTAAGTAAAGAGCTTATCACAGTGTCTAGCACTTATTATGGTTATTATTTTGTTATAGACAAACTTGTATGTTATATATCTGGAAGAATCATGGAAAGTCTTGAAATGGCAAAAATAAAAAAAAAGAAAGATGACTGGATTTCTCATCTAATGTACCCTCCCAGGTTTTCTGTGACATTGTCTCTGAGGTATTTTACAGCTTTGTAAATTGTAGAAAACTGTAGTAATACAAATTATTCTTGTCCATAGAAATGCAAATGATTTTTGCCCAGAGGTGCAATTGATTAATATGGCACTGATACTGACCAGTTGTGCATCTGTTAAGGAATTCACCTCAGCATTTCTAATTGCCTGTATATGTGTTTGCTCTTTGGATTCTCCTTTGAATAGGTTGTGACTGATAAACCTTATTAATTAACAGTTTAAACAAAATCTTTGACATTTTATATTTTATGATGATTATGACTTTATCTTTTCAATATCCTTTAACAAATATATAGTTCCTGTTACAAACTATGGATTCAGTCATGAGCAACAAGTCATTTTATTATTTTTATCAATGTTCTAAGTGTGTGTATTTTTTTGGGGGGGGGACATTTTATTTATTTACCATTTTTACCCATTTTATTTTTGTTGTGGTAAAATACACATAACAATATTTACCATCTTAACCATTTTTAAGTGGCATTCATATTATTGTGCAACCATCACCACCACCCATCTCCAGAACTCTTTTGATTTTTGAAAAAATGAAACTAAACACATTAAACAATAACTCCACACTCTCCTCTCTCCCCCCATCCCCTGGAAACCATCATTCTACTTCGTGTCTCTATGATTTTGATTTCTCTAAGCCAGGTATGTGTATTTCTTTTAATAAATACTCAAGGGTATTAATTTGTGTTATGTTAATTTGTGCTCAGTACTCAACTTAAAAATAAATAAATAGAAAGAAAATGGTCAGAGAGGAAGCTGAATAAACAGCTCTATAGTAGGGGAATGCCAAAGGAAGGAGGAGTGGCAGAAACCAAGATGGTGGAAGACTGGGTGCCAGACTGAGGAATTTGTGTTTGGTTCTGAAGACTGTGGAGTCCATTTGAACCATAAGGACACCACTGTAGTGCTCTTAGTAATCTAAGGATATCACAGCTCTCTCCAGTGTTCTTGTTACATTCTTCTTTCTGAGAAAACCAGGTCCCATAGATTTGGTAACTTCTTGATAATTTAAAGTCTGTTGCAAGTTGCCCAGCTGGTGATAGCAAAGCTCGCAAGTACTTTGCCCTTCTTGATTTCATGCCAATGACTGATATCCCATTATTAATCAGGATAGATTTGTCATGGGGAAAAAAGAGATACTTGGATTGTGTGGTCCAGACAGCCTTGAGGGAATTAAGATTCAGATGCCCAGAGTGGGCAATAATAGATTGGACTATTCCAGAACTATTTCCTTAGCTGCCCTCGTTGTCAACTATTTTTTTGTAAAGAGAGACTAAAGACTGATGTAATATTCTTTGAAAATTCATAATTTTATGTATTTTAGGGTCTTGATTAACATGTACTTCTTATTAAGTGATAATTTAACAAGATAATTTAAGTAAAGAGCTTATCATAGTGGCTAGTCCTTCTTGTGGATACTATTCTATTAGCCACATTCCCTTGCCATTCCTCCTTACAGAAATTTGTCCTTCTGAGTCTTTTCTTTGTCTGAGGGCATCACGTGTTACACAAGTGAGATACAAATCCATGATTTATGTTGAAAGGGGAAGATTTTGAAACACTTGTCATTAATTAGTTTTATGAGTTTCCGCCAGTGTCAGTGTACTCCATAAAATCCCTCCAGCCCCTTGTGTAGGGAAGTCCCTAGGTGGATTCAATAATCCATCCTGATCTTTAGGGCATGGAGCCAAACACATGGCTTGCTTAAAATAAATGTATTTTTATCTCAATGATCTTCTCGGATCAAGGCTTTGAAATGTCTGCACTGCTCTTAAAACCACAGTTGTGAAATGCATGACTGTATTTCACTGGTTAAAATCATTGATTTGGTTAAAATCATTGATTTGAATGAGGTCTGAACTGGAAGGCTGATGGCAAACTTCACATAGCATAAAGCCCCAGGGGTCTTGGTAACTCAGTGGTAACGCCGGGATGTGTTAGGCTTGGGGCATTTACCTGTTAAATAACTCTCAACTTCCAGTTTTAACAAACCAAGACTCAGTCACCACAGCTGTCAAGCATTTTGCATACTTTGAGAGAGAACCCTAGAAACATTCCCGAGATGAACATATGCCTCTTCAGAAGTTGGCAACCTAAACAAGATGCTGTGTAGGAACACGAAAAGATAGCAAGATGATCTGTTGACAAGTAAAGACAAGGAAGTCACAGGATTCCTGACATCTTACTGAAGTAATGTGGTTAAAAAATCTTTCAGCAGGGAAAGAAGAATATGGGCCATGTCTATTCAAGTTTCCTCCTGCACGCAGAGCCAGAAGCCTTGGTCATAGTGCCATTGCTTATATATATACTTCTATCTCCAAACTTGAACCTGTATCTAATTCCATCATGTGAGCAACTTGAAAGTTAGCTCCATAGATTCTACTGTAAATTGACCCAGTAGTAACAGTCATAAACATTTTCTTAACACTTTCATCTTTTCTATAAACTGCTCAATAATCCCATGAGATAAGCACTTATTATTTCCAATTTTTGCCTGAGGTTACTGATGATTTCAGAGCTTAAGTAATTTGTCCAAGGTCGTCTAAACACTTAGGAAATAACAGAACTGGGTGGGATTCAGATCCAGGAAACCCAATTCCAGACCCCAAAGCTTGATCACTATTCTCTAATTCCACTGGCCTTAGGGGAAAATTTAACCACCAGATGTTATAAAACCAAGTCAAATATTAAAAAATAATACTCACTGGGATAAGTCACATAGAGCAGGTAAAAGAAAAAGAACCCATAATGTGTCCTCTAAAATCTTTTTCCTCAATTCATTTAAAGGCTATATTTTAATGGAAAGTGCAGAGCAAAAAAGAATCCAGACTGCATGTGTCAATAAAAATCACCCTAGTAAGTGCTCAGAATTCTCACCAGCAGTGTCTAAAGATAGTAATTTGATATTAGCAGTTAACTTGGTGAAGATATACCGAGAATAAGCCATTGACCCAAGCACTGTACAAGTGTTAACACGTTATTCATAAAATCTCTCTGAATTGAGCATTATTATCTCTATTTTACAGATGAGGACCTTGAGACACACAGCTCATACAGGCTGTTAGAGGCATAGCTTGGACCGGAGCCCCACAGTCAGGCTCTAGAATTTATGTGCCAGACCACTATGCTATGCTCCCTTTTAAGAATCTCGAGTGTTGTCTATTTTCCCCTGAAAGTGCTTTTAGCAACAATTTTTCACAGCCTAATCATGAGCTCAATATTTACGTCTGTGTACATAGTTGGATGTGGAGAAGTTTCACATACCATATGTTATTGATATAACATCCTTATAAGGAAGCAGACAAGTTGCTACAGTCTCTGCTTTATGGATAAGGAAAACACAAAGCCAGAAAGAGTAAGTCATTTGCCTAAGGTCAGACCGCTGAAAAAAGGCAAGAATGAGAATGAGAACCCAAGTTGGCTTGCTCCTGGTCCACGTTTGTCATATTACTTGAATGAGGCTGACAGCAAGATAGCAGTTATTTAGAGTTCATGTATGTCTAGTTTTGAGAACAATCACATCTTATTTCAGGGGAACTGCCTCATTGCCAAAAGCTGGAGCAAGAAATCCGTACACAGGGCTGGTTGCAGACACCCATTACCAAACATAAATAAATGCCTTGGGTCTAAGTTAAGAGCATAGCCTATGAGTGACTTACAGATATATGAAGAAAGAGTGGGTCCATTTGCTGGGCTGGTTTCTAGTTCTTTTCTAACTAGGGAAATGTTTCCCAAATTTTAGTCATTCATCTGCCCACCATTGTGAATTTTTCCTTATCAGTATATCACATAGGGTAATTTACATAATCTACATTGTTAGTAGGCTCATGAATTTTATTTAGCCCAAGCCATACAATCTGAAATTACAGGTTTGATAATGTGAGTTATATTTTTTCAGGCATGCATTGAAATAAATGCAAAATTATTAAAAATATTCATCTGTAAACCCCTAGCATCATCTTGTATAAAAACAAATATTTACTGAGCACTTACTAGGTGCCAGGTATGCTTTAAAATACTTTATATATATATATATCAACCACTTAATTCTCATAACTATAAATAGGTATTTGTATTATCCACATTTTACAAATGAGGAAACTGGGGCACAAAAAATTTTGGTAATCTGCGTAAGAACACAGAACTAGTCAATGGCAGAGCTAGAGTTATGAATCCAGATTGTCTGGCTTCAGAATCTGGGCTTTTAACAACTGGTGGCCTCCATGTTGGATAAACTTGAATTGTGTGGAAACAAACAAACAAACAAACCCAAACTCCTTCAATTGTGTAGCATCCTTGGACAGCATCATGACTCTAAAATCCCAGGTTCCTACTTGAGAACTGAGAGAAGTAGAGTTTCTATGATGAAATGTGTAAGGAAAAAGATATTTTATGACTGTACAGGTCCAAATTGACTGATGCTTACAATTTATTGTGGGAATGGATGGAGAATTGCTGGTCTAAGTCTGTTACCCAAGAATATACCACTAACTTGAAGCCAAGGAATAAGAAGTTTGAGTTGGACCAGGTAAAGGAGAGGAGCTCAAGGTTTCTTGGGTCCTGTCACACCCTTAATGTTTATTTGCCCAGATGTTAAGAAACAAAACTCCCTTTCTTCTTGATAAAGGTCATTGAGCTGGAGGGAAAGCTTGAATTGTGCAACACTTCATATGGAAATGTGGTAGGAATTCATTGCAACAACCAGGAGCAGACTGGGAGAATCAGAGGTGGTAAGATGCTACATAAACATAAAATTGAACTTTAGCTAAAGGGCAGGAGAATCTAGGGTTTTGCCAATCCTTTTGCCTTGTGATGGGTAAGGTGGGGGACCTGGTTGCTGAATTTTCAGAGTGGTATTAGGCATTTTAGAGCTGAAATGTAAACCCCTGCTATGTTTCCCTCCCAGCTTCCATGTCTTCATAAAGCTAAACATGATCCTCATTTGAATGCTAGACGTAGAAACTGCAACAGATACACAAGTAGAGGATTCCCAAAATGTCACCTCTGAAACTAGCATTCTGTTTCTGTCTAGCTAATATCATCACAGTTATCCCTATATTCTCCATTTATGTGTATACACATTATCTATATGTGTGTACATGAACATCATGTAATTTTCAAGGACTGAAACAGCATTTTTAAATTTAGTTTAATTATTGCAATAACCTTCTATCAATGATATTGTCATGTCTATTTGTGAATGCGAAAATAGGCTGAGAGGTTTGGCAACTTGCTCTCAACTAGCAAACGGTAGAGTTATGATGTGAATCTAGGTTTATGAAACCGATGAAAGACAACCACAAAATCTTTTTAACTCCTTCCACTGAGAGGTGGAGTCTAATTTCCCTTCCTTGAATTTGGGCTACTCTTAGTGATTTTCCTGATGAATAGAATGCAGTGGAAGTTGTATTCTGGAATTTCTGAGGTTTGGTCATAAAAAAAATGCAGCTTCTGCTTTGGTCTTTGAGAAACCTTGCTCTCAGGAAATTTCTTCTCAAGACATTCCCTCTTGGAAACCAGCCACCATGATTTGAGGAAGCCCAAGTGGCCCCATGGAGAGGCTCACATGGAGATTAACTACAGCTGCTGCTGACCGTCTTGGTTGAACTCCCAGCCAACAGTCAGCACCAACACGTCAGTGGTGCCATTGATTCACCCTTCATGATTTCTAGCCTAGTGGAGCCTACAGATGATTGCAGCACTAGCTGATATCTGATTACAATCGCATGAGAGACTCTGTGTTCATTTCTTAAGGCTGCTGTAACAGAGTGCCACAAACTGGGTGGCTTAAAACAACAGAAGTGTGTTCTTTTACAGTTCTTGAGGCTCGGGGTATGAAATGAAGGTGTCAGAGGAACCGTGCCTCCTTGGAAGGCTCTAGGGAAGAATCCCTCCCTGCCTCTTTTAGCTTCCAGTGTGTTCCTTGAATTGAGGAAGCATAACTCCAAACTCTGCCTACCTTTGCTTTCACATTACCTTCCTCTGTCCCTGTGTGTCTCTCTAGGTCATCTCCTCTCCTTATAAAGACACCAGTCATTGGACTTGGGGCCTACTCTAAATCCAGGATGATTTCATTTTGAGATCCTCAACTAATTATACCTGTGAATATACAATTTCTAACAAGGTTACATACTAACATTCTAGGTGGATATGACTGCCGGGGGACAATGTTCAATCCACTACAGATGCCAAGCAAGAAATGTACAGTCAAGCTCTTCCTGAAATCCATCCACAAAATCATTGTCCTAATAAAACCGTTATTTTAAGCCACTAAGTTTTGCAGCAACAGAAAACCATGTCTTTCTACCTTACTACACTGCCTCTTTTCACAGAACCTGCAATATTGAAGGTTTGTAACACATATTACAGACAATAGCTATTTTAAAAAATATACTTGAAGTTTGCAAATACTTGTATTCTTTATCTCACAGAAAATTCAATTTGTGAACTACCAAGCACAGAACCTCACATATGATAAGCATTAGTATATATTAGCTCTTTGTATTATTAATATTTCCTGAGCCACAAAGATTTATTTGAATGTGTCTTCTCAAACAGAAAATCTTAATCCTGTCTCTATACATGAGCTAAGTCTCTAAATATAAAAATTTTTTTCTTTATGTTTGTTCTTTATAATTCCTTTGGACCCCTCCAAAAAGTTAACTTGGCACAGAGTATGAGAACACATCCTGAACTATGGAAGAGTATAGCTAACTTGGCATCAGTCACTTACATGCTACCAGTTTTGCCAAAAGAAAGGCATCTTTAGTTTGTGTGTGTATGTATGGGTGTGTGTGTACACACATTGCATTACAATGTCGTGGTGTCAGCAACTGTGTTCTCTATTACAGTTTACTTAACTAAGGCAGAGGTGGGAAATCACCAGCCTACTGGATATATCTGTCTTGACCTTGTTATATCCAGTGCGCTGACCTAAAATTGAATCCAAGGGATCATATTATCCCATTGTTTTCTGACATATCAAATAATTTCCCAAACCTAATAGTTAGATCATTAAGAACAGAACATCTGAAGGGTTAGGGCTAAAGAGAAGTTAGAGAACTAAGAACAGTGGTTACACTGCCAATTTCAAATCACAAAAAATAAAGGGTAAACATTTTCCAAACCCATGATCCAAGTGAAGGGTAGGGGGTGGTGAAAGTTTAGGAACATCTAAGAAATTGCCCAGTGGTCTCCCTTTTCTCCAACTTCCCTTTAATTCTCTCTGTATGTGTCTCCCTTTCCTTCTCAGTGCTGTGTCTCCTCATTCCATTTTCCTTGCCCTGTCTTATCCTTGGTCTGTTAACTTTTTCCCAGTGACTTTTGTCCTTTCCATTTTTCATCTTAACCCAGTGGCAATTCACAAACAATTGCAATATTGTTTACATGTATATAGAATTTATTGAATGACAATTTTTCAAATTTTTAATTCTTGGATGGTTATCTCAAACAGAAATGTAAAATCACTGAACCAAATTACCTTATTTACTTCTCTATGTCGAATAATTTCAATAATTTATTTTTGCCTCAGGCCCACTAATTGTATAATGTTTTTGAGCATATGTTTAGTTATGCCTTATTTTTAAAATAGTTTTTGCAATATAAGTGGGTATTAAATACCATATCCTTTCTAGAAAGAGAACAAACTTCATTAATTGCTGTTAATTTGGGAAGACTTGATTTGAATTAGTGAAGAGCTTCAATTAAATATGTATGTAATTTTTTTCCCCATGAAGTTTAAAATGTTTACCCTAAGAAGAGAAAACTGTAACTAGGCCAACACTCTCACTTAGTAGAGGTCTTTAGAGACCTATTTTATAGAAACGATAATATGTAGTAGGGTATGTAATAAAGTATAAGAAATAAAAATTTACTCACCAGAAACTTTCCTCAAAGATTTCTCAAGAGAAAAGGATTCAGAATGAAAGAACTATGCTTTCCAGTAGAGACTTAGGCGCTGAGGTATTAAGAGTAAAGGTGAGGAGCATGGAGCTGCTGGGTCCTCCAGCTGTCCTACAGTGACCCCATATGGCCTTTAAGAGTGAGTAGAGCACATGAAGTTACTTGCAGCGGAGAGGTGAGGCTGGCATAGTGCATGGTGTCTACCTCCATGACAAAAACTAAAGCTGTTAAAGGAAGTCAAAGCAGACATAAGTGTGAGAGGATAATAGAAAGGACTAAAGCCCATGATGTGAGCTAAATACCGGGTATTATGGTCCAGCAACCCATCTGTAATGATCCATTTGTAAACTCTCTACACAGTTATCTTAAGGGAGGAGGCTTCAGGATAATCCCTCACACAGATTCCTCTTCCCTCAGTATTAAAAAGTCTGGTTTGAATCTGAATCCGGTTTTTTGTGTGAGCTGTATTTTTTTTTTAATGAAAAGAAACAGATTACTCAGCCAAACCCCACTAATTTACACCACAGATTCATATTAAGTCTGAGTTTAGGTTTGTCTTTTCACTAAGAACAGAGACATTTCAATGAATGATCATCACAAAAACAACATTAGAAGGTGATCAATGGCCAGATGGAAAAACTGGTCTCCTTTGCATTCAAAGAATTGCTGTGCAGCAAACAAAAATAATCCTAATCTATGTATGTTTGTGCTCAATCTATGTGTGTGTTCAATAAATATTGGTTAAACTGAATTTACTGAAATTTATAATACATGTGAGCTGCACGTTGACTTGTAGAAAAAAACTTCAAAGGTTCATTATTTCAAATGTAGTATGAGATTGACTCAATTATACCCTGAGAGATAATCTGAATATTCAGAAAATTTTCTCAAAATTTTGTGAGGAATTACAGCTTCACTTATAGTACACAAAAGAGACCTCTTCCCTCCCCCACAACTGGAGTGTGCCCCGGAAAAGTTGTCATTAAGTAGTCAAAGAATAATTGTCAGAGGGTTATAACAAGAGAATATTAGTAAGCAGTGTGTTTGAAGTCTTATAATGAGCTTCTTGGTTTATACAAAATCAAGTTTATCATGAAACCCCCTTTTTCCTGGGTTTTATCTCTTAATTTCCATTTCCATTATTTAGATCCTCATCTTCTCATACATGGACGCTTCAGATATATTCCTTTAGTCCAGTTTCATCTTCTGTCAATCAAATCTACCTCTTTCTTTTTAAAATCTTGATTTCATCATGTCATTCCCTACAAGCTTCAGTGGCTCCCTATTTCCCAGCCCATTAAGTTTTAGTTCTCTGTATGGCTTTCACGTATCTCCCCTGTATTTACATGTACAACATCTTTGTGGTTATTTATTACAGTTATTCCATGGTGCCTGCAGGAGAATGGTTCCAGGACCCCCTGTGGATAGCAAAATCTGTGGAAGCTCAAGTCCCTTATATAAAATGGCACAGTATAATTACCCCTCTGTTTCCGTGGATGGAGAACCTGTGGGTACGGGGTGGACTATACTTCTCCCCTTGGAATCCTATATATTTGTAAATTCAGACAAAGTCTTTCTCTACAAACACATTATACTTCTCCCTTATGCTGTATCTTAGATCGTTTTGTTTCCAAAAAAACCTCAACCCTTTCTATATCCACTTATCTCTCCTACAAAGACAAACTCAAGTCCTGCCTAACTTCCAGATCCTTCCAGCTCTTCGGTCTCCCTTTTCCACACAATGCAGTCCTCTACTGCAGTCCAAATTAGAGTCCTATATTTCTTCAGGTGTGATCACTTTGTTTCTGCAAGTGAACTTAAGTTTCTTGAATGTAAACATCCCTTCCTCAAGAAAGCCTTTTCCAATTATACCTTCCACCTACAGTTTAGGTTAGGCCTCCAAATTATGTGCTCCCATCACAGCCTGTGCTTTTCCATCATAGCAACTTGCACTTGTTTGCTTATTTCCCTCCTGGGCCATTAACTCTTTTTATGGTATCAGTCTAATCCACCCACATTGTGCACCACTGTATCCCAAGGACAACTATTGTATCTCTTAGTGCCTGGCACACAGCAGTTGCTTCGAAAATACTGTTTGGGGGCTTCCCTGGTGGCGCAGTGGTTGAGAGTCCGCCTGCCAATGCAGGGGATGCAGGTTCATGCCCCAGTCCGGGAAGATCCCACATGCCGCAGAGCAGCTGGGCCCGTGAGCCATGGCTGCTGAGCCTGTGCGTCCAGAGCCTGTGCTGTGCAGTGGGAGAGGCCACAACAGTGAGAGGCCCACGTACCGCAAAAAAACCCAAAAAAACCCCAAAACACCTTTTGGTATGATGACAGATGGTGACTACAAACCCATTACACTTCTTTTGTACAAACATGGATTTGAAAATGATCACTTATCATGGTGATCCTTTTGAAATGTATAGAAATATTGAATCACTATGTTGTGTACCAGGAACTAACACAGTGTAGTAGATCAATTATATTTCAAAAACAAACAAACTCATAGAAAAAAGGATGAGAATTGTGGTGACCAGAGGCGGAGGGTGGAGGGAAGAGGAATTGGATGAAGGCAGTGAAAAGGTACAAACTTCCAGTTATAAGACAAATAAGTACTAGGGATGTAATGGACAATGTGATAAATGTAATTAACACTGTGGTACGTTATATATGAAAGCTGTTCAGAGAGTAAATCCCAAGAGTTCTCATCACAAGGAAAACACTTTTCTATTTCTTTAATTTTGTGTCTGTATGAGATGATGGATGCTCACTAAACTTATTGTGACCATCATTTCATGATGTATGTATGTCAAATCATTACGCTGTACACTTTAAACTTGTTCAATGCTGTATGTCAATTATATCTCAATAAAACTGGAAGAAAAAAACACCTTTCGACTTACTGTGAATCTGAAGGCAAGGGCCACAGTTTTGTTTTGTTTTGTTATTCCTCCAAAACAGTTGTTAATGTTTAACTTTTAAAAAATTTAGAAACTTATCTTTAAACATGGAAAAATTAATAATGATAGTTGGGTTTATTTTTTATGGAATTGTTTGCGGGGGGTTTCCAAGCTCACTTTAAGATGGAAATTATAAGCATTAATTAAAAAAAATATCTCCTTAGTAAACCAGGAAAACAAGCCAAGAAGCCCTGAGAACTCGACTCACCCGAGGTGGGGCCGGAGCCTTCCCAAGGCTGGAAGCTTGAAGGCAGATATTGACTGTTCTTCTCCCCTGTGATTTCCAGAAAAGAATAGGCTCTTCTGATCCTTACTGAACACAGACAGAGCCTTAGGGAAAGGGTGAGGAAGGGCATGAACCCTGTGGTAAGGACTTATGACACATCCAGCATCCATAACTCCACCCTATGGATCCTTCTGTGCCTGGAGCCTTGTACCTGTTTGTGGCTGGAATCCTTCAGGAACCCCCAGAGTTTAAGTTTTCTTCCAGGTCCTCATCCTGATAATGCAGCCTGGGCACTAGATGAGCTGACTTCCCAATTCTGGAGCTCCCTCTTGCAAAATCTGAGTTTTCGTGTCTTTTTTTATTTAAATGACTTGTAGCTCTTCATTGCTTCTGCAGTCTTTTAGTTAACTCAGGTCTCTAGAATCTCACTCTAGGGTCCTTGTTTTAGAACTGTCTGACTTAAACTGTGTGTGTGTAGGGGAGGGATAGGGAAAGGATCCAGCTTCTTGAGGTCCTTCTAATGTCCATCTCTCCTTTCATTCTCCTTATCTTCCTAAACTTCTGACCAGGAATTCTTAACACAAAGGTCATGGATATTCCTGCAGATCCTTGATTATCTGTGTATGCAATTGTCTAAATTTTTGTGGATAGACTGTCTATCCCTTCCACTGGATTTTCAAAGGAATCAATGTCCCCCAAAGATTAGGAACTACTGTTCTATAGGTTTATATGCCATGGTTGGGTCCCATCCCCTGATAACTGTCTTTTTCTCATCCTTTCTTCATGATCAAAGGATTCAACCTTAGCAGCAAAACCTATGCTTTGGTACCTGATGTGAAATAAAGTCATTCATTCATTGGCTCAACAGATAGAGTGCCTACTATATACTAGGAATTATTCTTGGCATTGAAGATAAAATATAAAATAAAATGGATACAAGACACTTTATTTGCTGAATCCTTACTCTGTGTAAAGTACTTTGTTAAGTGATTATCTTCTTTAAACCTCATAACAGACCTATAAAGTAGGCACAATTATCCTACTAATTTTATAGATGAGAAAACTAAGGCAGTAACTAATCCAGGTTCTCACAGTTCAAAAGTCATGGCTCTAAGGGCTGAAGCCATCTCTTTAAGTAACCTCTTCAAATTATTTGAGGGGTACAATGGGAGTTTGAAGTCAATCAAGCCCCCAAGGCCCAGTACATGAGAATAATCAATAACATCACCAACAAAATATATTTTTGTACTGGCTCATGCCAGACATGTGGGATACAACCCTGAATAGTGTTTGGTCCTTCCCTCAGAGTTCAGGGGGTTAGTGAACTTGGCTTTCTATCTGATGATGGAGAACTGATGTAGTATGGCAGTATGCACAGATTCTTCCTGGTCAAAAATTGAGGTGTCGGGGGTAGGCAGAAAAAGGTGAAATCTGGGGTTTGGAGATAAAAAGCCTTATTTGTGAGCCTCTGTGACCTGTATGGAAAGGAAGACATGTCACCTTTGGCCAATTTCTTCCTCAGTCCTCATGATGATGTACTTCTGATCACCTATCAATGTTCTTTCATTTTTCCACCCCCTCATGTGGGTTTCATCTTTACTTACAGGAGAATAACAGGTCCTACTAGCATTAAATCAGCACAGTATTTTCAGCCAAGCTTCATTGAAGACTCTACACAAGGCCAAGCCGTGTTAGTCATAACATCTGAGCAAAACCACAAACTCCCTTTTCATTAATTTTAATCAAATGTATCTACATATATTTACAAGTGTCTCTGGTTACCCAGAAACAATCTTTTCTGCGGCTTAGTCATGATGTTACTTGGTTGAATGTCCATGTGTTCAAATAAGCGTTAGTTCTTACTTATAACTACCTATAATGGGGTTTCTTCTTTTTCTTCTTCCTCTCCCCCTTCTCCTTTTTATCACAGACATCTCCCATTTATATGTTTCTTCCCAATAAAGTTAGATATGCTATTTACCTGTTGAGCAAAGGTTTGTTGGGCAGTATATGGGCACTACCAATACCTTTAAAATTGTAGATTTCTTTATATAGACTGAAAAAATTTTAATCATTTTTAGTCATGGATATATTTTCAGTCACGGATATATTTCAGTACAAATAATGAACATTAGCTTAGTATTTGTTGGAGATTTTTGTACTGGGCACTGGTTTGGGATTTTTTTTTTCTCACTGGGAAAACTGAGAGCTACAATCCTACCCAAATCTTCCTTGACTTACAATGGGGTTATGTCCCAATAAACCCATCATAAGTTGAAAATATTGTAAGTCAAAGGTGCAACATTCTGAACATCATAGCTTAGCCCAGCCTACCTTAAATGTGCTCAGAACACTTATGTTAGCCTACAGTTGGGCAAAATCATCTAACACAAAGCTTATTTTATGATAAAATGTTGAATATCTCACAGAATTTATTAAATACTGTACAGAAAGTGAAAAACAGAATGGTAGCATGGGTACAGAATGGTTGTAAGTGTATCGGTGGTTTACCCTCATGATCACGAGGCTGACTGGGAGCTGTGGGTTGCTGCCCCTGCCCAGCATGATGAGAGAGTATCGTACTGCATATTGTTAGCCTGGAAAAGATAAAATTCAAAATTTGAAGTACAATTTTTACTAAATGTGTATCGATTTTGCACCATTATAAAGTCGAAAAATTGTTAAGTCAAACCATCATAAGTCAGGGACTATTTGTGTACTGTTTTGAAAAATATTTCTAAGAGGGTCTGAAGTCTTAACAATTTGCCCAGTGTTGACCCTCTCTTAAAATTGATACATCTTTCAGTATTGATCTCATGAGACAGAACCAGTGATAGAGATCCAATTCCAGACTGCTGTAAGAAGTTTTCAATTATTTATGAATTATGACCACATCACTTATCCACATTGGAAATTATATGTGCCCACAGAGCTAATATACCCCGGATGCTTTTTTCATGAACACATACCAGTAAAGTATTAACCCACAAACCAATACTCATGTACAGTTTCCTTGTTTTCTAGAAATATTAACTTCTTGACCATGTCTAGTATTTCTTTCTTCACTCATAGTCAACTATGCATTCACTTGAACACACCAGATTAGAACAGGTCTATTCTGATGCAGAAGGGGTACATTATGCACATTACACATACAGGTGTCCACAGATGCACACACACACAATAACCAGGAGAATAAGGCATTCCTGACTAATCTGTAAACATTTATTGATTCCCTATCATATGGCCAGCCCTATCCAAGGCATGTGGGCTTGTATGATGACCTTTGTTTTAAAAGAGTTGCTTGGATTCTAAATTTTATCTATATCAATGACCAAATGAAGGGCATTTTCCTGTCTCCACCACCCCCCTTGTCTATCACCTCTAATATGATCTGGTTCCCCTTATGCCTCAGCTTGAGGAAGGAGAGACCCTGCCATTGGGCAAACAAAGAAGGCTTTGGAAGTCATAGACTTGGGTCCATCAGTGGCACCATAAGTGACAGCCAGCTCATCTTGGATGAACATCCCAGGAGTCGTTATAGCTCACTGTTCAGGATAGGCTCTTGAATCAGATACCTGGTTTTAAACCCCTGTTCTACTTCATATTGGTTGGGTGATCTTAGGCATGTTACTTACCTAATCTCATAATTTGTTTCTTCCTTTGTGAAATAAGGACAATGATAGCTCTTATTTTTTACTTACAGGAGAATAACAGGTCTTTGTAAGGATTAACAATAACAGTTGTTGTAAGAATCAAAAGATATATGACCTGTAGAATGTTTAGTTTGGCATAGTCTCTAACACAAGGTAAGTGCTCATTAAATAAAAAATATTATTATACCAGTTATTAAGTATTGAGATGAGTCTTTCTTCTATGCACCAATTGCTTTTAAGAAAACAACAGAAATTCAGCTATCTCACTGTTCTGTCCAGCCTCAGCTCCACCATGAGGCCCTTGAATCGCCAAGAATCACCAAGTATTCATCTTGGATTTCACATTGCAGGGGTTCCCTTGGGAAGGTTTTCTTTACCCATGAAGTTTGTGGTGCTTTACCTTCTGTTTCCATTTTCTTTTTAAAAAATGGTTAATATCCCACATATAAAAACAGTTTACACAACTCAACATCAAAGAATAAAACAAAACACCAAACAATCCGATTAAAAAAATGGGCAGAAGAACTGAACATTTTTCCAAAGAGGAAATTCAGATGGCCAACAGGCACATGAAAAAATGCTCAGCAACGCTAATCATCAGGGAAATGCAAATCAAAACCACAATGAGATATCATCTCATACCTGTCAGAATGGCTATCATCAAAAAAATACAAATAACAACTGTTGGCAAGCATGTGGAGAAAAGGAAACTCTCGTACACTGTTGGGGGGGAATGTAAATTGGTGCAGCCACTGGGGAAAACAGTATGGAGGTTTCTCAAAAAACTAAAAATAGAACTACCATATGATCTAGCAATTCCTCTGCTTGGTATATATCCAAAAAAAAAAAAAAACACGAAAACATGTATCAAAATGATACATGCACCCAATGTTCATAGCAGCATTATTTACAATTGCCAAAATATGGAAGCAACTTAAGTGTGCATTAATAGAGGAATAGATAAAGAAGATGTGGTATATATATATACAATACTACTCAGCCATAATAAAGAATGAAATTTTGCCATTTGCAGCAACATGGATGGACTTGGAGGGCATTATGCTAAGTGAAATAAGTCAGACAGAGAAAGACAAATACTGTATGATATCACTTATATGTGAAATCTAAAAAATACAAGAAACTACTGAATAAAACAAAAAAGAAGGAGCTCACAGATATAGAGAACAAATTAGTGGTTACCAGTGGGGAGAGGGAAGGGGCAATATAGGGGTAGGGGGAAAAAGACATTATTATGGGATTATATAAAGCCATGTCTGTGAAACTTTTGAAAATTGTAAAGTACTATAGAATTTAAAGAATCTTTCATTCGATAAAAAAGAAAGAGCAAAAAAAGAAAAGAGATTATAATAACTTTAGTAACCTATAATGGAATATAATCTTCAAAAATACTGAGTCACTATGCTACACACCTGAAACTAGCACAATATTGTAAATTAATTATACTTCAATTTAAAAAAAAAGTAATTGAATATTGCATGGCAATATTAAATAAGTAAATGAATAAATAAGTGAATGCAATTTAAAAATCATTCAAATGCACACTTTTATCTCAATAAAGTTGTTACCCAAAAATAAAATAAATAAATACAGATTATAATATTGAGTTTATGGTTAGGTAATTCCCTTAAGAACACTCAACTAAAAACTGATAGCTTATCTACCTTACTTGATTTGAACCCTGATTTGAATATTATGAAGAATTCTCTCTGAAAGTACAAACATAATGCACGCATAACGTTCTTAAAAGAAATAAGCACCATATATTCCATAGAGCTGTGTGACTGTACATGCATATGCATTACACAATTAACACACTAAGGTGCCCATCAGTATTGTACGGTATGAAGGCTTTGTTTTGAGTTCAGGCATATTTTCAATTTCAAGGATATTAAAGATTTTAAGATATCCAAGTTATCCTCCCTGCCGTCCACCAACCCACCCAGATTCTTCTGGCCTTCTTTAAATGATAGGGTCAATTACTATGATGCCTTTGTAGTAAGTGAAACAGGAAAAGAGTACTTGTAACTAACCCTTTTATAAAATTAGAATTTACCAGATTAACCAGTTACATTAGAATATTTTAAGCTCAAGCAAATGGTTGCCATAAGATAACATAATTGGTAAGCATAACTATATTTCACACTACACATCATTTAGCACACACATACACACATGAACACACTTAACATGAAGAAGGCTAATACTAACTTTACAAGAGCTACCTCCCTGGCTGGGTATTTGCTTATCTTTTACATTATCAGAAGTGATCTTATGAAAAAAACATTTAGAGTAAAACTGTGTACTATCAAGTTGAGTATTTTGCAGCCAGTACATTCTTTTTCAGCCTAAATGTTGTAAGCAGAAAGATGACTCTAGAATCATTCTAAATTTAGACAGTCAGCTCTTTAACAGATGTTTTTATATGATCTTTCAGCTGGTCAGCATAACCCACAGAGATCTCATTAGAATGTTGTCACTGAATGCCATATGGTTGATCTGGTGCTTTTCAAATGAGTCAGGAATACCTAAACTTCAAATTTAGTTCCCTTGCAGCCACATTATTTCCTGAGAGAGTTGATAATGGTTTTGATTTGTACTATAACCAACAGGAAACTGTGCAAGGATCTTTAGACTAACCTCACCCAACAAGCTTCACATGCCCTGGGACTGAATTAAGAAACTTTGCCATTTCCCAGGGCACTTGGGTGCGAAACATTTTGAAGGAGGAAAGTGAAATACCAAGAGGCAAAGTCTTGACATTTGAAAAATCAGCAGCTTCATTTAGCAAGATGACATCAATTGTTGCTCCTTCAGTCATTGTTTCTCTGTAATGTTGGAAATGTCAGCAAGGGGCCAAGAACCTGGATGGTACAATGAATGAGCAGTTGCCACAGAGAAGGGGGGCTTCTGTGGTGTCAGCAGCAGTAAGAGCAGCAACAACACAATTTTTGCCATTTCCTGGTGTTGCTTTCAACTGTCTATCTTCTTCGATAACATCCAGCAGAAGAGCCTGGACCATCTGGATAGTGGCCTCCAAAGTGGACTATCAACATGCAGTGTCCAACCCTGAAAATGAAAAGAAGACATCATACAATCTGGGGTGAAAGACAGGGCATAATTTAACCACGTGGACTAGATCTGGTGACAAAAACTCCAGCCAACTGGCTCAACAGAGAGAGGTGAACCCTGGCTCATTTGGTGAACAGCAGGTTGGCTCTGAGCTCAAGGAGCTGAAACAGAGCAACAGTGGAGGGTGACAGGTACAGAGTCACTGGATCAGCCTGATGTGACCTGATTCTCTTGCTTACCAATGTCATGCTACCCTAAAGAGCACAAAATCCTGGGAGGACAAACAGGAGCCTGTGCTGGGAAGATTCCAATGGCATCATCTTGAGGCAAAGGTGAGAAAAGAGCAAATATTGAAAGAATGATAAAGGATATAGCCCATAGCAGATACTTGCCTACTTGCAGACAGACAATACATGTTGAAAGTATGCGAATGACAATGACCCTGAATGACAGAACGAAGCAAAGAGATTCCTCTGTTGTTTAACTCTTCACCAGTCACCCAGTCAAATCTCTCCTTTCTTCTGGGTTCTAGGACCTTTCACTTACTTGGGTAGTTTTTTAGTATTTAGCAGTATAAACCCTTCCCTCTTTTAACTTCCTTTACCTGCTTTGAAATTAGTCCATTACCACATCTTCCAGTTTGGTTTTAATATGTTTTTCGGATCACCAACCTAGTGCGTCTAATTGGACTCCACATTTGGCCAGTTAGCTCTCTTTAGAATTGGCACCCTAGATTCTAGCCTCAGCTTGGCACGTGGGATCCAGAGTACATTCATGCTTCCCTTCTCCACAGGACCCAGGTCTGACTGGGCTGTCTTGCCTGTACATGGCATCACCACCTATTATGCCCTCCAGGCATACCCTGACCCATTGGTGCTCCCCACTAAAGTTGGGTTCGCCCGGTTCACTTCCATTGCTGATCTGTATCATTCTCACCGACTTAATGAAGTTTCTGAGAGGCAGACTCTGAAAACAGGATATTTGCAAGGAATAACTAGGAAAAATCAACAGGACAGGACACCAATTGGAAGTGATAGAGGAAGGGGAGGAAGCCAAAACAAGGTGAGCCATCAAGCAAATTAGCACCGTGGGCAACTGTGGTTGGATTTTAGTGGGGAACTCTGGGAAAGAGTATAGCACATACACCACAGAATTAGCCTTGCCTGAAGGACCTGGAATATTTATCCATCAGCTTCTCATTCACATTGTTTGAGGGCTGCTCCCCAGGCTGCTAATTCTTTAGTGCTTCTTGTTTGCCTCACATGTAGGTTGAAGGGGCTCTCGTGGGCAATGGTAGTCTTCCAACAAAGGGTTGCAGAGGCTGACAATGAAAGTTGGTTCACTGCATGGAAATAGTAAGCTAGGGGAAAGGTGGGCACCTTCCTGTACCCAACCATGGATCACACCACCATCTGCCTCTCTTCCTCAGAATGTATCTCTTCTTGTACTCTAACCATTCACATCTCTATTTCCAGCTCTGATTTTGATTTGAATTCCAATTGTACACTTATACTACCCAAGTTCAAAGTGAACCATGACATATCATTCATTTCTTCCTCATACATGATTTGAACCCATCATCTTCCTGATACTGGGCTAAGTGTTGAGGATTCCAAGGTGAATGAGACATAGTTCCTATCTTCAAGGAGTAAACAGTTTAGAGCTTAAAATGATTTCTTCCCCACTTCTGCCTGCCAAAAAAAATCTATTTCCCAACTTCTTTTAGACATAGTGTATTCTTTCCTATAAGACACTCAGGTTCACCACCATGCTTTTATTTTATTTTTAATTTTTAAATTTATTTATTTTTGGCTGTGTTGGGTCTCCGTTGCTGCATACGGGCTTTCTCTAGTTGCGGTTAGTGGGGGCTACTCTTCATTGCGGTGCACGTGCTTCTCATTGTGGTGGCTTCTCTTGTTGTGGAGCATGGGCTCTAGGCATGTGGGGTTCAGTAGTTGTGACACGCGGGCTCAGTAGTTGTGGCTGACGGGCTTAGTCGCTCTGTGGCATGTGGGATCTTCCTGGACCAGGGATCGAACCCATGTCCCCAGCATTAGCAGGCGGATTCTTAACCACTGAGCCACCAGGGAAGTCCCACTACCATGCTTTTTAATATGTGTTCACTGAATCCATGATCTTCAGGTAACTTCCCTTTCCAATCAACCAATAAACACTTTCAATCCTTTTTTTTGTTTGTTTCTAGCCTGTTTATTCCATACCATTCTGTCAGTATCCAAACAGATCATGTCAATGTCAGCTTGTTTTTTGTGATAGCCTCAGATAACAGCCTTACTTCTCCACCTCTTAAACCCCTCTGCACAGATAAAATTTATATCCTACATGACAATGATGTGATGAATCTTCCTACAACATGTCATTTTCTTCTGATATGCCTTTCCATTCCTTTCTTGTTCAGGAAAATTCAAGATCTTCCCTAATTTTTCCCAGCTCTACCTCTCCCAAATTCTCTTATACTGTTAACTTACATGGATCCTCTGAATAAGCCAGATAAATCTACTCACTGTCACCCAACAAAACATGTATATTCAGTCTCTATAGTCACTGCTCATACCATTTTCCCATCTGGTCTAATCTTCTCTCATCTGTACCAAATCTTACTCAAATTTTAAGGCACAGCTCAGGTCCCATCTTCCCCTGAAGCTTCTGAATATCTCAATCCATCCTTATCTTCCTCAACAGAATCTGTTACTACATATGTTAATCATTTGACATTTTGTCATTGTCTGCAATATGTGACATTTGTACATAATTTATTATATCTGTTTTAGAAATTGCAATAGCTGTTATTAAACACATGTGTCAAGATCCTTTAAAACTTTTTCACTTCTTTAATTTCATAACAATACTATGACATCCCTACTATTTTCCCTATTTTAAGATGAAGAAACTGAATATCAGAAACGATAAGGAGCTTGTCCAAGGAAAATAGTAGGTAGACCTTTTCAGAATTAGAATTTGAAACCAGATCTGCCTGACTCATAATAGATACAGTATCTTCCTAATAAAATTATAAATTCATTAAGAACAAGGACCAATCTTATTCTTTCTTTATAGACAATGCTTTATATGTAGAAGAAGTTCAATACAGTTATTCATTTAATTTTCTTTAATAACTGATAACTTAAAAAAGCTGATAGCTCTAAAAAACTGGCTTTGTCCCTGTTCGATGAATCCACTAGTCTGTGAACTCCCTGAAATCATGAACAGTGTGTGTTTGTTCATCACTATACTTCTGTGCCTACTGTAAAAGTTACTTACTAAATGAATATTTTGGAATCAATATGTCCATATGTGGGTAGACTTATCTTAAACAAAAATTTTGAGAACAATAGGCCATGACACAAAGTTTTGATATAGTCTTAAAGGAATTGATATTCTAAATACACAGAAGTGAACCATTTAGAGCAGAGAAAACAGGATGTCCTCTTTGCCCTGGGCAATGACTTCGGACTTGACATCTACTGATGTCTTAGCAAAGGGCATTCAAGGTAATTTACTCCCGCATGCAATCTTCTTTATTGAGCAGAACAATTGATTCTGCCTCACTTTGGATGAAATAATCTAAAATTCATTTCTCAATTCTCTGACGATAGGCATATCAAACAGCTTTGTCCTTGTTTCCTTTATTTTTCTTGAAATAGCAATACCTCAACTGATGATACAAATATACCAGTCACTGGTAATTTATGCCTCTTTATGTCAGAGTTTCTTAAATTGGTGTCCATGGATGGTCTCTAAAGGTTCTTTGAACACTTTGTCTACAAATGTTGGATGCATGTGCATTATATTTTCTGGGGGAAAATGTCAAATAGATTCCCAAAGGAATTCATGACCCCCCTCAAACAGGTTAAGCATACCTGCTCACTGTAAACTAGTGAATTGCAATCTTGCTTATGAACTATTTATTAGTGGGATGCTGTGCTTTGTAAATTTTTTTTTACTATGTCCCACATTCTTGGCACAGTGGTAGGTATAATGAGAGATGCAAAGACTTGCCAGTCAGTTTGTTATAAGTTTAATTTATAAAATGATCTTTGAATTTGATCTCCTTCAAGTTAGCTGCCAATTAAATTTTTGATATATAAGCCAGAAAGTTAATTTTCTTGTCCAGCAGTAACTAATCTCAGGGCCTTCTCACCACTATCTTCAATCTATAAAACTTGAGAAGTCTCACATTTACATGTCCACCTTCTAGAGGTGTGGGTGCAATGCCAAACCACGGTACTGAGTCCCTGCATATGATCTGTCCTTCACATATTCTGATGCTAGGAGCAATTGTTTTGCAATTTCTTTGAATGAAATTAGATTTACCATTAACTATCCACAATCTCATTAGGTTACCTGTAGATCAGGAGCATCTAAGAGCAAGGTGCCACTAGGGTTAGAAGTAAGGACCTACTGTATAGCACAGGGAATGCTGCTCAATATTCTGTAATAACCTAAATGGGAAAAGAATTTGAAAAAGAATAAATACATGTAAATGTATAATTGAATTACTTTGCTGTACACCTGAAAATAACACCATTGTTAATCAACTATAAAATATAAAATTAAAATTAAAACAATAACATCACAGAAAAAATAGAATAAGGCAATAGTGAAAAAATATTTTCTGAACAATGCATTTATATTCACAGAGAATGGAGATAAAATAATTTCAGTTTTATTAAAAAAAAAAGAAGTAAGGTCAATGGCCAAGACCTAGAGGGAGACCAACTAACACTTAAAATGGAATCTATAGGTTTAGCCCTCTAGTACTATACACTAACCTAGACATTAAGATAATTGTGGTCTTCAACATCTCTGCAGAGTTGCTATACTTTTGTGGGGAATTTTACCAACAGAGTTATAAATTTGACCAGAGTTATATAAAAATTAATATAAATTATTAATTTTTAAACAATTAGATCTGAGGAAACAAATTCCTCTTTTTTTCCTCTATTGCTGAGTTATATTTTCATCATCACTCAGTACATTTATTCCAGTGTAATAACTACTCTACAGTAAAGAAACATTGCAACTAGTAGGAAATGTATTTCTCTAATTTTTCTGTAATAAAGATAGGACTAGAAAGAAAGACTTTTATCACAATTTCCATGACATACCATCTCCAAATTTACCACCCTAATGTCCAAACCTTAATTTTTACTCTTCTTTTTTTCCTCACTAATTTCTTCCCCTTTCTTTAGAATGACTAAACAAAAAGTCTTAGCTGAAAGCTAATATAAAAGAATTTCACTTTCTCATTATCTTCCTTAGGAATACTGTCACTATTTTGTCATTTGATTTAAGTTATGGGCTTTTTTTTCAGGTAAACTTTCTGTGCTGTAAAAAAAAATAAACATAAAAGAACTAGCTTGTCACAGACATCTCTTCCCATAAAATCTCTCATTTCAGTATGCTGTAGCAGAAAAATGGACAAAATAAATAATTTGAATGAGTAAGGAGACATCTTGTCTACATTTCCAGTGATATAAAAGGAGATCAAAAAGAAGTCTGGACTTGGTTTATGCTCAGACAACCCTTTGCTTTGTAAACATTTTTGGATTGAGAAAAACTTAAGGATTTTGTGGCTTGCTTTTCTCATAAAACATTGAAGATCCCAAATCAGTTCACCTTGCACCCTCTGGTGGGTTAGAGACTAGATAAACACTAGATAGCTTTTTCTTTTTTAAAGCTTATTAATGCCATGATGGTAAAAAAAACTAAAATTCCAAAATTTCCTTGTTATGGAAAAAAAGCAAGTCCTCTTTAATGTTCACCAAGTTAAAAACATCTGACTATGAGAAAATAGTCAATTTTTCTGTTTTTTGAACACATTCTTTCGAGAGGAATTTTTGCCTACATATCAGTTAAGTATCAGTTTCCCATGAAGCAAAAATTCCAGGAAGAATAATTAATGTGTCTTAGAGCAGTCTGACTGGCTATAAATCTTAGCTAGAGGCAGAGTGGAATAGCAGAAAAATAAGAGCTTTGGAGCTGTAAGGCTCAATTCAATTTCCAGTTTCACTACTTAGTAGTTATGTGACCTTGGATAAGTTACCGACCCTCCTGGACCCTCAATTTTTCAACAGAAAGAAATTGAACAATAAAATGTACCTCTCTAGATCTTTTTAGTGATGAAAGATAACATATGTACATTGTTTAATATAATGTGAAACTCTGTTATGGGCTGAATTGTATCCTCCCAAAATTCATATGTTGAAGTCCAAGCCCCCCAACAGCCTCAGAATGTGACTGCATCAGAGATAAGTCCTCTAAAGAGGTAACTAAGGTAAAATGAGGTCATATGTGTGAGACCTAAACTAATGTGACTGGTGTCCATATAAGCAGAGGAGACTAGGGCACAGATATGGGTGCACACAGAGGAAAGACCACGTGAGGACACAGTGAGAAGGTTGCCTTGTGCAAGCAAAGGAGAGAGGACTCAGAAGAAACCAACCCGACAGACACCTTGATCTTGAACTTCTATCCCCCTGTGAGAAAATAAATTTCTGCCATTGAAGCCACTCAGGCTGCGATATTTTGTTAGAGCAGTCCTAGCAACCTCAGTCATAATAGTCTCTTGATGAATGAGAATTTTTGCTGTTGGTTTTCCCATTGAGATGCCAGATATAAGCATCTAAGCTGGGTAAACAGGACTGGTTCACAGTTGACTGTGGGCAGCCAACCCCTGAAGGAATTAAAGGGCATACAGAGCAAATTATGAACTCTTAAAATATCCCCAACCAGCATACAGCAGCCCTAGAAATTCCTAGCTCAGTGAGGTTAAAGCACTGAAGAGTCCTTTTAAGATGCACATTAAGCCATTATCCTCCATTAATGTCTTTAGAAAAATAATCTAGATGATTATAGCTAGTCTTAGAGACTGGCATCTTGAGAACATAACATCCAGAGGAAATTAAGTTTTCAAAGGGGGAGGGAGATTGAAAGTATGAGGACAGAAGGCATTGTGGGTGAGGAAACTCCTCCCTAGAGATCCCAAAGGAATAACAAAGCCATGGTGCCACACCATCACTGAGTTCAAGAGAGACACTCAAACAAAATGAAGGTGCTGATAACAAGACTCAGGACCAATTTTTTCAAACTACAATTTGCCTACAGGAGAGAGATTTGTCCCTAGGAGACAGCATCACTCTGTGTGTGTGTGTGTGTGTGTGTGTGTGTGTTTTCTCACACAGGTTTCCTCTGCAGAATTGAACAGCCACACGGGACCATGAGTTTATAGTCCTATTCTGATGTTGAAGATTAAATGATGTCTCAGCTTGGCTACCATTAAAACACTCATGAGGAGGAGAAGGATGCGTTTACAGAAGTTTAAGAAGAGAACTGAAGAAAGGAGTGGGAAAGTAAACTGAAAATGTGAAGGCATATGGAGACTAGCCATAAGATAATAGAGAAAAAGTAAATCCTAAATGCAGAAGGAATCATAGACTCAGAAAACTCAAAATATTTCATAAAAAGCCTGTTATCACTGTTCTCCATTTCTTCCCCATATTTAGCATAAATCCTGATCAGTGCAATTTAAGATTATATCACCCTGGATGGGCTTCCCTGGTGGCACAGTGGTTGAGGGTCCACCTGCCGATGCGGGGGACACGGGTTTGTGCCCGGTCTGGGAGGATCCCACATGCCGCGGAGCGGCTGGGCCCGTGAGTCATGGCCGCTGACCCTGCGCGTCCGGATCCTGTGCCCCGCGGCAGGAGAGGCCACAGCGGTGAGAGGCCCGCATACCGCAAAAAAAAAAAAAAAAAAAAAGATTATATCACCCTGGAGAATACTAGATAATGGCTCTCTCCTAATAACTCATCATGAACTTGAACCATCCCTTGACTTGAGGAAAGGTAAAATGAAATAAATGAAGGAAAATACAATGAGGAAACAATTAAAGCAAGTAAATCAAATGAATCCTACTAAAAGCAGACAACTTTTATTTGACTGCAAGTCCTCACTGCTGCCCATCAGTCAGTTTGGTTGGGTTCTTAAGAAATGGTTATATCTGAAATTTTAAACTGGAAGAAAACTCAGAGATATCAATTTCCTCATTTTCAAAATATGGGGTTTTTCTGCCTAAATCTCATGTCCATTCCAGCCATGTAATTTTTGTGATTCTGTCTTTAAATTCTTTAAATTTTTCTGCTTATCAGATGTTGGTGAAGATTGCAATGGCCAAATGAAAATAAAATTAAATGATATGAAACTCATAATTATAAATTATCAAAAGGACACAGTGCTAAATCAGATCATTTTCCAAATCATAAATTCAATGTGCTCCATTTGACTTTCATTTTTCATAAAACCAGCCCAAAATTTAGGTGTGAAGTCATTTCTTGGACAATGACTTCTTTTAAGTTTAGTTCACCAAATCTGAGTTTCATTTAAAATGAAAGTTTGTTGCCCATTTTATGACAGTTCCAACATATTCACCAACACCACTTTCTTCATCTGGTACAGACTCTGGAACCAAGGATGCCATGAGGCAAACAGCTGTGATCCTCCTGACAGAAAAAACTTCCAGTCCAGTAAAATATTTAAGATGTTATTTTGTAAACTGGTAATAAAAATAAATTCTCAGCCATAGCGCAGACATGATTGCAAAATGCCTGTAATGAAATATATCTCAAACACAATAGCTTGCTTAAAGTTTTTTTTAAATGCTTCAGATCTTAGAGTTAGCAAAATGAAAACAACAAAACAAGTACATGAACCCACAAAAGTCAATGAGGAGTAAACCTACAGTTCTCCTTGGGTTTTGTTGGAAATGAGGATAGGAGAGTTTGTGACCTTAAATTATTGCTTAAGATGACTGCATAGCACCAAAGATGATGATCCATTTCAATCAAGCTTAGTTTGCAAGTTTCTTGACAGCAATTGCCATTTAATCTTCATCTTTGTCTCTTCAATGGCATCTCTCATAATACATAACAGACATTTATATACATTAGTTGAGTCCCTGAGATAAAGAGTTCCTCTTGTGAACTGGGACAGGTTAGAGGCATTAAAAAATTTACCTAGCTAGAGCTAATTTATAAAGGATAATTTTCTTGAGGAGCTCTTGCCTTATACTGGCTTGGAATGGAAACACCAGTAGAATAGAATGAATGAAAAGTGGACCTGAAAAAAAGATCAATGTAATTCAAAAAACATTAAAACTTAATATTTTGAGCTGTCTTTTTTTGATATGAAATATGTTGTGAAGTGTAAAACAGTTTAGGTAAACTACAAGAGTTAAATAAATACAGTTGTGAAACCCATTTGGTTTGTTATTACACATTTGCATATGAGGTTATACAACCATAAGTAATATAGCCATGAATAGGGACATAGAAAAGCTTAAGTGAAAGGGGAATTACCTATGTCCTTTTTATGAATGGGTTGCTTAGCCCTGGTGCTAGTTGAATGTGCTGCTTTTAGGGCTACAGTTTACTAGTCCAGTTTTAGGAAGGAGGGATGCAGGGGGAGTCAAGCCTTTCAAAGATACCATAGGCCAGGTGTAGATTGAGTTATGATTGGTTTCTTGCTACTGCAACCTCAGCGTGACATATTAATTTGAAAGATGATATTGTTCCTTATTACCATTCTGCATGAAAGGAAAACATTCAGCAAAACAGATGAAAATTATTTTCCAGGTCCCCTGGGGTTTTCCCATCTGTGTCACTGAAGGGAAATCGACATATTTTACTCCTCCGAACTGTTTAGTAATCACAACATTCACAACATGCGGGTTATATGCTCTGCTTTCATAACAATGCTCCTGGGTGATTGAAATCGACAGTCTAGTTGAAAAAAAAAAAACTTGTCATTTAATCCATCAAACCAGAATAAGGATTCACTTGTTTGAATAATCCAAGTATGACATTTAAATCAGGTACATTATGCACAATTTCCCCTCCCTGCTGAGGGGCACGTGCACTTGGAGGAACAGACGGGTCTTGCTCCTCCCTGATAAGGTCAGAGAAGCTAGGCTAGAATGTAGTGATGCTTAAAGCTCATTGGTTTTGCCTCTGGAGCACAAGGCTGTTACCATGACTACAGAGCTACAGTTGCTACAGCATCCACAGGCTCAACTGATGCCAAGGCTTACGGGTGGCCCAGCAACAAAAGCTATTACTTTATATTGTTTGCAAGAAGTCTTCGAGTAGTAGCACAATGCCAGAGTAATTCCAGGTAAACATGGTTTCCTATACTTTTCCATGTAGCCATAAGGCTATTCTTCAAAGTGGGAGTAAATGATTAGAAACAAATCCATTTCTTTCAATTAGTCCATTAGGGAAATACACTGAAGGGAGTTGAAAGGAGAAAAATGTGCACAACCAGTATTAAAGTACTGCTTTACTTTCCATTTTCTAAGTATAGATTTAAAATTTATGGAGAATTTTAAAATAACCTCACAAATCTATAAATCATTTACATTGGCAAACAACAGCAGCCAACTCACTGTTCAGTAAGAAGGATCAGCAGTGTTGCAAAGTAGGAAAAGAGAGAATCAAAGAATATGCCAGAAGGGGCAAAACTCATCCACAGTCTTGCCTCTAGTGTAGCTAGCTGTGTCAATTCTTTGTTAGTTGTTTGTTTATTCCAGCTTTATTGAGGTATGATTGAAAATCATCATTGAATATATTTATGGTGTACAATGTGATGTTTTGATATATGTATACGTTGTGAAATCATGCCTCCAATCAAGCTAATTAACCTTTGTGTGTGAGTGTATGTGGTGTGGTGAGAACACTTAAGGTCTACTCTCTTAGCAAAATTCAAGGGTACAATACATTATTATTAACTATAGTCACCATGCTGTAACTACATCTTCCAAATTTATTAATCTTATAACTGAAAGTTATTTTATTCCTGGACACCTTTCCTGATACTCATACCAGATTGCTTCCTTATGTTTTATACTCCTAGAGTACTCTGTTCTTCTTCATAGAACTTGACATACTTGTAACAAAAGTCAGTCTTTTGGTCCAGACTCTACAAAGCGTAAGTCTGTTATAGCTCCATCACCCAATGCAATGTCCATAGCAGTGCCCAATGAATACATATTAACTGGCTTAAAAGAAAACGTGAAGCTTGTTTGGGAAGGGACTAGTTATTCAGTTTGCATCAAATACGGGGTTCATGAGGTGAAGTAATGGGAGGTAAGTTTGGGATTATGTTTTCTAGAGTTTTCCAAGTAAGACTGAGGCATTTACATATGACTCAGTAGACAAAGGTAGTCAGTGTAAACTCTGAACTGAGGTGTGACAAGGTCAATGTGGAGCATATTCCCACTGCTTCCTGTTTGGAACTGAGGGCAGCCTGGCCCAGCATGCCTTGCTCCACTGTTGTCTCTATTACAATGTCAGTTCTCCAGAGTCATGGCCATTGGAGCTTATAAATGCAGACTTGCTTATAACATTTCAGATCCAGTGTTTCTCCATAATGTGATTTATGAATTTAGTCAATGTTACCTGATAACACAGAGTTTTGAAATTTTGGGTTCTTCCAATGCCACCACGGTTTTACTGCCAACTTGCTCTGGAACAAGAAAGACCAATTTAAAAATAACTCCAGGAAATGCCCTAAAAAATATGCAGCCCCATTTGGGCACAGGTCTAATTTTGCATTGGGAACAAAGGCAGAGCTAAATCAATAGCAATATCATTTTTCCTGTTCTCTACTTAAAAAAAAAAAATCAGCATCATCTTACAAAAGTCAGCTGCTCTGAGCAAAATCAGAGATGACAGCATAAATGAGATATGAAAGCAGACAGAGGAAGGCTATACTTCTGTTTGTGGCCTATTTTCCCCCTTTTTCTTCCTTGAAGCAAATAGTTTATTGGCAATTGCCTGGCCTCTATACATATCTTTCCTTATAAAATCTCGTCCCCTGTGGGGCTGAGTCAGTGATCGTCCACTCATCCTCAACAAGCACAGCCCCTGACACTTCTTTTCTGGGCATTGTCCGTTCTTCATTGTCTGTTAAGTACCTGATTCTCTGCCATAAGCACTCAATAAACAGTAAGTAATGAGAACAATTGATACTATTTTAGGGAGTTTTTTGAAACAAGATAAAATACATACTAATTGTTAGCTAAATGTACCAGGAAGGCTACAATCTAATTTAGGGTAACCACGGGTCATTTTAGTTAAGGTACGAGCTTTGGAATCTGAACAGAAATCCTGGTTCTGTCACCTAGTTGTGTGACCTTAGGCAAGCTATTACTGAATGATTTACTCAATGTTATGACATAGAAGCACTGACTATGTGCCATGTACTTCACCCTGAAATAAGTCCCATTATTATCCCCATTTTTCATACGGGAAACTGAGGGAGAGAACTTGCCCAAATTCTTAGATCCAGTAAGTGGTGTAGTGAGGATTCTAACTCCAACAGTCTGGTTTCTAGATCTTGCTCTATGCTATAGCCTCTAAGCCTTAGTTTCTTCTCTAAAACAGTTAAAATGATACCTACCTTAAAAGACTGTTAAACTTAAATAAGAAAATATATTAAAATTATCAGCACAGGGTCAGCACATAGTAGCTTCTCATTAAATGCTGGCTATTATAATTAATAATTCATGAGATTTATGCCCTTAAAGATTATTAACTACATACTCAAAGACCAGTTATCCATGTGAGTATTACATTTTTTTCTTTTCTGAGTTATTCGTGGTATAATCTTAGTCTTACATTGGATTTCTTCTTGTAATGAGTATAAGTCTGGAGCATACCTGCTCCCTTGTTTGATGAATGTTTAGGGAATATTTGATATTGGTACACTGCAGTGTTATCCAAGGTACCAAGACTCAGCAGTGAATATTTACTTTTTTAACTATATCTTGAAGGTCCTTAAAGCAATGCTATATAGCTACACTTGACAAGGAAAAAGACATCAATGAAAAAGAAATTTTTTTAAATCAACAGTTTTGGAGTATTCAGAAATATGCAAAATTAAGCACGCTTCTTTTCCAACTACATACTTTTAAGCTCCATTTAACACCTTTTTTATTGCTGTGTAGAACATGGAGTCTTTTAAACTCTTATCTGGAATTTCCAGTTCTTGTTTATTATAATTATTCTACCATTAACTGATTGAAGATCACTGAAGAAGGTAGAAAAAAGATACATCAATTAGTTTGTGTGTTTCCCAATCCCCCACCATTCAGAATCTCTTAACATGCTACCCATCTGCCCCAGGCGCTGATTTTATTCGTCTTTGTCTCCTTCTGAAAAAGGGCTGGTGTAGTTTGGATGTCAGCCTGCCCGTTGGTATTCTTACCACAGGGTTATGCCACTCATTTATACTCATTGCTGGTTTTATATCCTTCCTTTCACTTTTAAAAAATGTAAATCATTTCTTTATTCAAATAGATATATTTAAAACCCATAGGTGAAAGGCTTTGGGCTAAGTACTAGAGATATGAGTATCAAACATAGAGGAACACGAACATTTAAAGAATACTGGGGAAAAGAGGACTACAAGTCAGAAAACCAGAGGGCTGGGAGGAAATCCAGATACAGTATGTATCCATGATACATTACAGTATCATTAAAGTTAAAGGAAAATGTGGTTATTGGCTTAGGATACACCGTTCAATTTTGATCTGAGGATCAGCAGAGTTTATTTTTATTGCAAATATTTGCTGTTTCTGGGCAGGGTGTAGGGCTGAATATTGGGGCTTGGTTCAGCCAGAGGGTCATTGAGGGAGAAAAAGAAGCTAACAAATCTTTTAGAAGTTGCTCACTGTTACTATGACAACACTGGAAAAATGAAAGGTCTCAAACATATGGCTGGTTACCTACACAAGATATTTATTTAATTTTGAACTGCTTGGGAGGCTAAAGTCCAAAGCCCCTGGAAAACAGACTGAAATCTTCCACAATCTCATGAAACAATGACCTCTGTGAGAGGATGCTTGAACTAAGTCACCTGCAGAATTTCAAGGCAAAAGAGTCAAAGACCACCAAAGGCTGTCAATGGACGTCCTGGAGGCCAGTATCCTAGGAATACTGATGAACTAGTAGACTGAAGCTTACCAAAACTGTGACCCAGCCCTGACCCAGCTTAATCCCCGAATGGATTATGGTGATGTATGATCTACTTTCTCTGCCTACCAAAGGAAAGGTTAAACTCCCTCTGTGGCAAGAGAATATCAACTGGCAACTATAGTTCTTTTGTACTCAATAAATTTAAAATACTTGACATGAGATAAGGCAAAACCATTTGGCTAATAGCAAATAGAAAAAAAATAGACAATGGGAAGCTACCCAAAGGTGATTCAGAACTTGAGGTTAGCAGACATGACCTTGAAAATAACCATGATTAATATGTTTAAAAAAACAGAGAAAAAGATGAAGAAAATATATGAAAAGGTAAAAGATTTCACAGAATTAAAATCTGTGAGAGAGAACCAAATGCACATTCTAGAGCTAAAAAATACAAGATCTTAAATTAAGAATTTAGTGAATGCATTTGATGGTAGGTGGGATACTCTGGAAGACTGCTAAGCTGGATAATAGATAAATAGAAAATATGCAATGAAGTACACAGAGAGAAAAAATATGAAGAAGAAAAATGAACAAAAATGTAATAATCATGTGGAACATTCTGATAAAATTCTAACATTGTATAATTGGATTTAAAAAAGGAATAGATATAGACTGAGAGAGAAGAAATTTTTGAATGGATAATGGTAGAGAATTTCCCATAACTAATGGAAAACCTCAAACCAGAGACTCAAGAAGCTTAGAGAACCCCAGGTAGCAAAAATTCTAAAAATCATACTAGGCACATCATAGTCAAAGTGGCTGAAAATCAAAGACCCGGAGAAAATCTTAAATGTGACAGAAAAAAAAGACACTTAACCTTCAGCTGACTTCCCATCAGAAGTGATAATAAGACAGAAGACTGTTGAATGATTTAAAGTGCTAAAAGAAAATAACTGCCAAGTTTGATTTCTGTACCCAAAGAAAACATCCTGGTAGTGACTTCTGAGTTATTCTGTCATCAATAGACTGTCTAAACACAAAAAAACAATAAGAGAAGTTCTCTAGGCAGAGGGAAAATGAGCCTAGATGAAAACAGTGGGAAGTGGCAAGAAAGAACATGAGAAAGAGTAAATATATATATAAATATGTAGGTAAATATCAATGAAATTGATCATATAAAACAATACAGATCTTCTTTTGACTTAAAATGAGGTTATATTCCTATAAACCCATCATAAGTTGAAAATATGGTAACTCAAAAGTACACTTATTACACCTACTGAACATCACAGCTTAGCCTAGCCTACCTTAAACATACTTAGAACACTTTCATTAGCCTATACTTGAGCAAAATCTTCTAACACGAAGCCCATTTGATAAGAAAGTGTTGAATATCCCATGGAATTTATTGAATACTGTACTGAAAGTGAAAAACAGAATGGTTGTATGTATATTCGTTCTTTCCCCTCGTGGTTGCATGGCAGACCAGGAGCTGAGGCTCGCTGCCCAGCATCACAAGATTGTCATACAGCATGTTGCTAGCCCAGGAAAAGATCAAAATTTAGAATCTGAAGTATGGTTTCTACTGAATGCATATGGCTTTTGGACCATTGTAAAGTCAAAAAATCATAAGTGGAACCACTGTAAGTCAGGGGTAGTCTGTATTATAATATGTCATGGAGTTAAAATATCTATTGCACTAAAATGCATGAAAATAATCATGCAAAAGGCAAAAAGATGGTAAGTAGATTTAAAGTATTCTAAGGTTGTAGCCTTATGAGGAAAGTGGGAAAGTAGTACTTTGTATTATTGTCGGGAATACATGAGTCAACTCTGAATTGATGTTTCCTAAAGCCCAGGTAATAACTGATGATACCTAGTGTTAACTTCCTTGATATTACAAAACCATTACCTCATCACCACTTTCTTGCAAGGATTCTTCCACTTTCATATCCTCAATAAATTTTCCTTGACCAAAATTAGGAACAGAGTAGACCTTAATCTCATTATTTCCTCTACCTTTGAGTATTTAACTTTCAGCAAGTCAAGAATTTGTTGGTTCAAACAAGGCTGCCAACTGGTGTCTAGACATGCACCTATCATCTTCTTAATAGTTTGTCTCTGTAATGTGCACCATTTATATCTTTTTTCTGGCCAGCCGCTTTGCAGCTATGTCCTTTTATTCTTACCTCAGTGTGCTGTGTTTCCTCTCCACTTTGCAGATCTAAGGAGCAAGCATATTTTACTTATTTCTTTTCTTTCTCTCTTTCAATTCAATTTGCTTCTTCTGAACAAGGAATAAGTACCTTTTCCAGGACATATTATCATCCCAGTCTATCAGGTCAATGAGTAGTTATGAGCCTCTGTTTATATTTATATGTTGATACTTATATTTTATTTTATGTATTATCTATACTTTGTTTATAGACCAATCATCTTGTTCTTATCCATCTTTCCATATGTTTTCTCCTATAAATTTCAAACTGTTTCTTTCTCCTAGTTGTAATGTAGGTAAAATACGGACTCTGCGGCTAGATTGCCTTGCTTCAAAATCTCAGCTCCAGTAACTACTGGGTAACTGTGGATGTTTTTCTTAAACTTTCTTAGCATCTCTGATAAGAACCATCATTTATAAAGGACCATGAGGATAATAGTAATATTCACCATTACTTGGGATTTGGGGGGTTTTGTTGGAATTAGTATAAATGGGGCTCAAACATTTGTGCTGGACAAATTCAATAAGTGCTAGCTCTTATTCTTATGGTTCCTTATTTGTTATTTCTTCTTTTTCATGTACTAGTTTATGGTTTTATGCAATGATTTTTCTTTATTCCCTTCACACTTAAGTTTAGGAATAGTTCTGACCTTTGGCTAATTTTAACAACAACAAAAAATCTTTCTTGTACTGGCCTAAACATTCCTTTCTTCACACATGCCTTCCACTGGTTGCTCTAGTTGTGCCCATCAAGACTTCAGAAGAAGAGCTGTTTCATCTTTCATGTCAGCCCTTCTGGAGACAACCGTTTTATCCCCTGTGAGTGGTCTCATATGTAAACTAAATGTTTTCATTTCACCTCTCCATTTCTCCAAGAAACATTCCACCTCTGTTGTGTCATTTTCCTTGCTAGCAGGAAAGGTGAATTGTATCTTCCATGCTGATCACCTCGGGACAATACTTACTGCCCAAATGCACATACTGTATTTCACAGTTGAATGCAAAAGACCTCCAATGTCCTTGTGTTCTGGATTTAAGAAATTGCCATTTTCTTAGATTAAGAGGTTCTCACCCCTGATGTATACAAGTAGCCTAGCCCTGAAAAGCTAAAAATTAAACTACATATTGCCTGTATTTCAATAGGTGATGGGAAGAATAATAGAAGGTCTGAAGCTGTGATTTGCCCTGGCTAGCCAAGGATTCGCCTACACCCTACCAGGTAGTATAGTCAGCAGGAGTAGGATCTGTAAAGGAAAGACAGGGTGAAGAAGGGGAAAGCTGGAAAGGAGGATATAGTGGGGGGCAAAATCTTCTCATATCAACCAGGAACTAGCCTCGGTACACGCAGCTACACTGAAATCACAATGTAAGTGACTGATTCATTTAGGGAACACTTCAAAAACTATGATTTAAATATGAGGGTTTTAGTTTGGTAAATTGAAAAGATTCTAACAAAACACTTCTACCTCTCAACGTTTAATATGTCTGGAGGGTTTTGATACTTTTTTATTTTCCTCACCAACACAGTTTCTCAGAAGAGCCCTTGGATGTTAAGGAGGTCTTCCTATGTGACTCTTAAGAATATTCCTTTTTCTTTTCTTTCTTTTTTTCTTTCTGAGAAACAGAAAGTTACATACTTTCTCTGGAATAAACAAATCAGAATGGCAAAGGGTTCTTGTTTTCAGTTCACAACTTCAACCCCCAGGGAAAGCAGACACCTCCAAGACTCTATCCTCCACTGTACAAAGCCAGTCCATTTAGCCAACACTCAGCTATTTCCTTCTTGCCCTGGGCAGTAAGCTACTCCTTCAGTTTAACCAAAGTTACTGTGCTTAGAGACAAACTAAGTCTTGTTTTGATGCACAAGGTAAGAATGACTTAACCAATTTTCCTATATCAACTCACCAACTTTTAGCTGCAAAATTAGATAACTTCTAAACCATTATAATATAAAGCAAAAGTATTTCTACATACACACACATGCACACACATACACACAATATCATTTTGTATGCTAGGAAAGAGTTAAATGTTCTTTAATCTTTAATATCCACCTGTGGTGGGGATTCAAGGAGATGCTTATTCATATTTTTTATTTAAAATGTTTGAATGTGCAGTTAGTTGGGGAGAGGGCACAGAGTAGTCATCCGATTCTCAGAGAGGTATTTGAAACTATTAGACAGGATAAGCCAGGAATGCTGCAGTAACAGATGAAACCTGGGATAGCAGGGAGTTCGCATACCAATGTTTATTTCTCGCTCTTGAGAAATGCAGTTTGATTAGGCGGAGGGGAGGGGTAGAGAGCTCTGTTTCTCACACAGTCACTCTGGGATCCAGGCTAATAGAAACTCTACCATCTTATAGCTGCATGAATAGATCATGCCCTTCCTGGTTACTATGGCAGGGAAAAGATAGCGTGGAGATCTTATTCCTGCTCTTCTGTGTTTCTTCTCAGAAGTGACACATGTCACTTCCACTTATTTTACTCCATTGGCAACAGCCAGTTATATGGTCCCACCTAACTGTAACAGGGCTGGGAAGTGTAATTTTTTGTACATCTATAAAGAAAGGAGAACTAGATACTGATTTTGCAAGAGAAATTTCTACTATGGACCGTAAAGACACCTGGATTATACTAGAGGCTTATCAAATAGTTTTATCAAAAATTAATGCCTTCATTTAGTAGCTGAGACTCTGAAGGACAAGAGGCAATATTACCTACATATGACTGATAAATAAACATGTAAAGGATCTGGAACTTAATTGTGGAGCTTTTGGAGTTTTGTTTTCTAGTAATATTTGTACCTGAGAACTGAAAATTTTAAGTACAGGGCAGGAAGCATTATTATTATTTTTTTTAAGAAGCATTATTAATGATGTCTTTGGTAATGTAATTCCATTTAGGAAGACATAAATGCTTTCAACAATTTACAGTGTTTTAGTATTAAAAAAATTTGAATCTTTTCAGACATAAAAGTGTTAAATTATTTGAATCTTTGAGTCACAGTAGAAATAGATTGCTGGCATATGGAGCTGTTTCAAAATTACACTTGTATCATTTTGGAATTAAAGCAGAGTTGAGTGCAGGAGGAGAAGGGAGTTTCAGGTCCACACATCAGGGCATTTAGCTTAGTTTTGCCAGGTTCATTCTTCACACAAGCACCAGAGTTACCTGTCTCACCAGGTCCCTGAACTGCTCAAAACCTTCCAGCTCCCAATCAAGCTCAGAACCAAGTGTAAACTCCCTGGCATACATTGCAGAGTGCTAGATGACTGAGCCGTGCCTATTTCTTCCATTTAAAGCTCTACCATCACCTGTCTCTCACTCCATTCTCTTGGAATCCCAAACTTCTTCACACAGGCTGTGATCTGCTGGCTTTGGGTATTTTATATGTATTCACTATGGAGGAAAATAATTAACAGAAATAATAGAGTATTCTGATTACAATCCTGTTGTCAAAATAAACTTTAACTGAAATATGTTTCCTTATTTTAAGTAGAAGGAAGGAAGGAAAGGAGGGAGGAAGGAAGGAGGAAAAAGAGAAAGGGAGAAAGGCAAATTCAGGCTTGAATTTTCACAGATACATTTGGATTTCACATTCCATTTTTTAAAAGCAGGAATGTAGACTTATTAGATACAATAGGCAAAGCTCTGGGTCTTTTGTAAGTTTTTTAAAGTTTCAAATGTTAAACATGCTAATAGTAACAAAAGAAATCCAAAAGTATATTAATAATAATAGAGTAATATTATTATGTATAGTAACATTATACTAATAATATAATTAGTAACAATTTAATAATCCTACCTCGACTCCCTCCATTTCCATTTCCATTTCTTTAGGAAATCAGTAAAAATATCTGCTATTTTGTTATTCTCCACCTCTTTCCATGTTCATGTTACCAAAATATGCAAATGTATCAATAAGGACTTTCTTTTTACAAGTGATGGAAAACCCGATCCCAAATTTCTTTTCTTTTTTTTGGGTTAGTTGGATGGAGTCAATTTGCTAGAAACATTTGTTTAAATATGGTAACTTATCCTTTTCCTGTCCCCTTGGCATTTTCCTTTTCATATATTAAGTTTCATTTATATACTTGGATCTGTTTCGGGAGTATTTTAGTCTATTCCACTCATACTTTTCTTGTACTGATGCCATACTATTTTGATCAGAGTAGTTTTGTGTTAAGTACAAATAAATATACGGTAAGGCAGTTTCCCCTAATTATTCTTTCTAAAAAAATTCTTGGCTGTTTTTGGACATTCTTCTATATGAATTTAAAATTAATTTTGTCATTAAATCCCTCCAAATACACACACATACACACACACACAAACCCAATAGCCTTAAAAGTTTAGCTGTTTTTAGTGTAGTTATATCTTACTGTTTTTAAACTGCATCTCTCTGATGACTAATTATGTTGAACATCTTTTCATGTGCTTATTGGTCATTAATATATATTCTTTTCTGAAGTTTTAGTTCAAGTTTTGTAAATTTTTTATTGGGTTGTTTGTCTTCTTATTGAGTTGTAAGAATTCTGTATATTCTGAATGCAGTTCATCTCTCAAATATATGCATAATGAATTGCGGCTTGCAATTTCATTTTCTTAACGGTGTTTTGGAAGAGCAGTACTTTTAAGTTGTAATGCAATCCAACTTGTCACTTTTTATTTTATGATGAATCCTTTTTGTGTTTTGTCTAATATTTTTTCATTGACCTAGTATTGTGAAATTTCCCTCCTGTTTATTTTATAGAAGTTTTATAGCTTTAGTTTGTATTTTAGGCTACGATCCTCTTTGAATTATTTTTGTGTATTATGCGAGGTAAACTCTGGGGTAACAAATTTCTGTCTGGCTTTGTGTCTGAGTCCCAGTTTGAAAATTTGCCTATTATTGCCCGGCCCTCTAGAACTGGCACCCACCTTACTTTGGTACATACATTCACATCCCTCTGGGAAACAGATTTCTAGAGATGAATTCCTCCCCAGCCCCATTCTACTCACATATTTCCTGGGGCTGATTGCTCTTCTCCAGATGGTGCCTGCTCCTTGATTCCTCTGTGCATGTTCTATCTCCTTCCTCTCGGCAGACCCTGCTGCTTCACGTTACAAGTTTCTGCTACTACTTGCGATACCGCTCAAGCTCCATTATTCATTGTCCTCTTCTCCAGCCGCGCTGAACATCCTCAAAACACCTCCACATGGTCTTTCCTTCTAAAACCTTCTCTGCCTCAGACTAGACATCCAATTCCAAATGTGGCATCTTTCATTCTATGGCTTTTTGGCAATTTAAATACAACCATGGCCAGCCATGTCCAGAGTTGTAACACTAGTTCTTTATGCATGTATATGATTGCCACTTCTCCTGGGAGGCAGGGATTGTATCTTACCTATTTCTATATATCTCTGATCTCCTCTGTTTTGGTTAATTTTATGTATCAACTTGACTGGATCACGAGGTACCCTGATATTTGGCTAAACATCACTTCAAGGTGTATCTGTGAGGGTGTTTCTGGATGAGATGAGCATTTAAATCCATAAATTGAGTAAAGCAGATTGACCTCCCGATGTGGGCAGGCATTATCCAATCTCTTGAGGACCTGCATAGAACAAAAAGTGGAAGGAAGGGATACTTCTCTCTCTCTCTCTCTCTCTGTTTGACTATTTGAGCTGGGACACTGGTCTTCTCTTGCCTTTGGACTAAGACTTACACTAACATCAGCGCTCTTGGTTCAAAAGCAAGAATGTACTCCCACAATTATAGCACATTCATGCATGCATTGCCCCAGGAGCTATTTCTATTCTTTCTATTGCCTCCCTCTTTCTCTACTGCCCCAAAACAATGGAAAAACAAACATTTTGGAAAAAAATATGAATTTGCAAATAAACCTAAGTTTTATAGAGAATTTTTTGAAGACATCAAGTGTTTGACAGAGTCCTCCTGCAATGAATATAAATGGTATAAAGAATAAAGTCTATGAGACAGATTGCATGTCCAAATTGAGGTAAATATGCAGTTGCTCACAGGCAGATTTGGTTTGAGTACCATCTATTTTCTTTCAGATAGTAGTTTTATGGGCCTGTGTTGAGACTGTCTGGTCAATTCAGAAATTTAAGAGCAGCTCAGACCTTGCTGTTTTTGACCAGGGCAAGACAACCTGCAATTCTTTGTTCTCAAAGGGCAGTACATTGCATTATGTTCGTTACCCCAAAGCTGGCTGGCAGAGGTTATCAAGAAATACATTTTGCAAGAAAATTTCCAAGTCCTTCAACTATATAAATTACTTAGACACTTGCTCTTTACTTAGGAAAACTACCTATTTCTCCTCACAAATCAGATTGCCTTTTTCTTTTCGGATGCATTTGTTTATGCTTATTTGTTTAATTTTGGAATAGCTATCAAATTTATATAGGTCAAAAAATTTAGAATATCCATAGAATGAAATAACAGTCTTCAATCTCAGTCTTCCATCCTCCTAGTTTCCCACCACTCTCACCAATGATGAATTAGGCAAGCACTATTGTTACTTTCTTGCATGTCCTTCTGGAGGCTTTGTATGCATAAACAAATGAATGTGAATTTCTTTTAAAGAAAAAAAGGAGCTGGACTTAGGGGGACCACCAGTGCCTATTAGCCCAGAGCTTTCTCTGTTTTAGCACTGAAAGTGCTATGTCTTGGGAAACTTCTTAGCCCTTGGCAAACCAGGATTGTTGACTACTCCAGACCTTTTGCACATTATCTGGCCCCAATATATTTTAGAGACGAGTTCATATCAGTAGCAAGATCTTCCTTATTCTTCCTCATTCTTTTCATGGCTGCATAATTTTGTGAATGCACACAAAATTATGTGTGCAGGGGGGTATTTTTGTACCCCCCTGTTGATGGATCTTTGAGTTTTTGTTGTTGTTTTTGTTTTTGGTAATTTTTTACTATAACGAATTGTGATGGAATACTGCAATGAGTAAGCTTTCTAATAAATGTACAAACATATTCTCAGAAGTAGAACTGCTGGGTAAAAGGGAATATGCATCTGTGATTTTGATGGATATTACCAAATTACCATCTATAAGTGTTGTGCCATAGAAGTGCATGAGAATGCATCTTTCCCTACAGTCTTGCCAAGAAATACTATTCCTCTTATCAAATTAGCAAAAATTTACAAGTTTGACACACCTCTAGAGTTTGAATCTTCATTTCTTCTTTTCAAATAGGTGAGGTTGAGCTTTTGTTGACAGAGAACTTTTTGTGATTTCTTTTTCTGAGAACTCTTTATATCTTCTACCCATCGTTATTTTCTATTGAGTTTTTTCCTTATGGAAAATATATTATATGGGAGACTTTCCTGGTCGTCCAGTGGTTAAGATTCCATGCTTCCACTGTAGGGGGCACAGGTTCAATCCCGGGTCAGGGAACTTAGATCCTGCATGCTGCACAGTGAGGTAAAGAAAGAAAAAATAAAGAAAGAAAATATATTACATGTATTAAGACATATTACATGTATTAAGACATATTACATGTATTAAGACAATATACCCTTCTTGTGGTGAGATTTAAATCATAAAGGAAAGTTTGACTATATAAAAGTTTTAACTGCATTAAAAGAATAATCAAAGTCAAAGCATAAATGAGAAAAATAAAACACAAACTTTTCTTTATGACATATAGGCTTTGAATCATAGAAAGGCTGTCCTTACTTCAAAATTAAAAAGAAGCTTTCTCATTTTTAAATTTAGTATTCTATGGCTTTTAAAAAAAAATTGCATCTCTGATTTTGGCATTATTCTCATGAATGGTGGGGATATAGTCCTAACAATTATTTTTCTCAGGTGGCTACCTAGTTGTCTCAGCACCATTTATTGAATCATCTGTCTTTTCCTTACTGATTTGAAATATTTCCTAATTATATATGGAATTTCTAGATCTGTTTGGGTCTTTTCTTTTTTTTTTTTTTTTTGAGGTATGCGGGCCTCTCACTGTTGTGGCCTCCCCCGTTGCGGAGCACAGGCTCCGGACGCGCAGGCTCAGCAGCCATGGCTCACGGGCCCAGCCGCTCCGCGGCATATGGGATCCTCCCAGACCGGGGCACGAACCCGTATCCCCTGCATCGGCAGGCGGACTCTCAACCACTTGCGCCACCAGGGAGGCCCTGTTTGGGTCTTTTCTTGAAGTAATTTTCTGTTCCATTGTCCTACCTATCTATTTATGCACTGATATTGTATGGTTTTAATTATCGAGGCTCTATAATATACTCTTATATTTGGTAAGGCTATTCTCATCATTACTGTTTTGTTTTCACAGAGTTTTAATGGTTATTATTGGATCTTTATTTTTTATAAAAACCTTAAACACAGATAGATACATTTAAAAAATTGTTAGTGTACTTATTAAGATTTTACTACATTTATACCTTAACATAGGGAGAACTGACATGTTTATGATGCTGAATCATTTTATATTTAATTTATGCAATTTTAAGTCTTTTGGGATGAATTTTTAAAACTCTCTTTATATGCGTCTTGCACATAAATTTTAAGTTTATTTCTAGGAATTTTACCTTCATTCTATTATAATTATTCTAATCTATTTTTATTATTACATATAAATATTACAATGTATTAATTATTCTATTATAATGATAAAATCAAGGTAAAATTATAATTTATTTACTATAATTATTTTATTATTAAAATAATTTAAAATATATTAAAATATATTTAATATATTAAATATATAAATCTGTAATGCTATATATATCTTTCAATTGGTTATTGTTTACTTGTGTGAAAACAATTGATTTTGTACTCCCAAAACTTATGCAAAATCTTATTACTTAAATATTTTTTATTTATTTTATAATTTTGGGTTTTCTAGGTATATAATAATACCAACTGCAATAGGGATACATTCATTTTCCCCTTTCCAAATTTTGTACCTCTGATTTCTTTCTGTTGCCTAATTGCTCTGGCTCTTTACCTACAATAAGATGTTAAATAATAATAGCAGTAGTGGAACTCTTTGTCTTGTTCCTGAATTTAGTAAAAGAAGCTGTATGATTCCAATTATGCAAGGTTCAGTAACAGTGAATATTGAACTATTGTGTTTAAGGATTATTCTAAGATCGTACAAACAAGGAAGTGATTGCCATATAAGTTGGAATATTAGTTATATTTAAGAAGAACAAGAGGGTTGCAGTTAGGAACAAACATGCAGAGAGCATCTGAAATGCCGGCAATGTTCTATTTGTTGATGAGGCTTATGGGTCCATGGGTGTTTTTTTTATAATACTTGTTCTATGCATTTTTGGTATGTGTGTTTTATTTCAAGATAAATACCTTTAACAAACACTTATGGAATACCCAATGTTCCAAACACTTTGCTAGTATCTGCATAGCTAGATATGAAGGCACAGTCCTCGTGCTAGAAAAGCCTATCATCTGCTGGGAGGCCAGTGTGTAAAGAGACAGAATGCGGTGAGTATTATGAAGGAGTTGGATGCTGTGTGAGTACTGGTTTCTTGTAGTTAATTCACTACCAAAGAAACTTGGGAGGATTATATGGAAAAGATGTCTTTGAGCTGGACTGTGAACATTGAGGAGTTTTTGTTATTTTTCCTGATTTTGTATCTACAAAAATGCCTGAAGAATCATACAAACATAAAACAGAAGATAAAAATCACCTATCATCTCACCGCTCAGATGTGGTCATTAAAGAAAAAAGTTTGTATATTTTCTTCCAATCTTTTTTTCCATGCATTTGTCCATCAGTCATTGTCTAACCAACAATATTTTTTGATAATAGAGATTCAACAATGAAAAAAACAGCTAAATGAGTGTATATTATATTGTATGTATTAAGGGGGGCATGAAGAACTATAGACAATAAATATTTAAACAAAAGGACCAAGAAAAGTTTTGATACTAACAAGTGGTGAAGAAGATGAAATGAAGTGTTGGCTCCCAGAGGGTGAGGTAAGGGGTGAAGGTTTGCCTTCACCAGCAGGCTCAGGAAGTCATTCTGAACCAGGAGCGTTTGCACTGAGATCTGAATGATAAGGAGGAAGCTGTGAGAAGATCTTGGAGAATAGTATCTAAGTAGAAAGCACAGCAGGTACAAAGTCCCTGAAAAAAAGATATGTGAAAGCTGATGTTTCACTTAACACATGCCATGAATATTTCCTACCATGAGTAATTCTCCTTGAAAACATCACTTTTCTTGTGGTCTCATGGGATTTCACCATATGACTGCACCATCATTTGTTTGTTCTTAATCCTCAGAAATTTGAACTGTTTCTAAATGTCTACTATCATAAATACCACTCTACTGGACAGTCTAGGTCATAAATCTGTATGCAATCCTTGTTTATTCCTTTGCAATAATTCATAGTAGCAGGAGCAATAATTTACATTCTGAAGGTTTTTCCATCTAGCAACTTGTCCTGCAGAAAATATGTTACCTTGTTAGAAATGGTGAGTAAAAGGGTCTGTTTTACTGCAAATTCACCAGTATTAGGTTACCATTACGAACGACAGCAACAGCAGCACCAAAGTATTCACCTACTTGAAAGGCAAAGAAATTGTTCACATTATTATTTAATACTTGCTCATTTTTCCATCAGAATGTTTTTGTCCTATTACAAAAACTCTGTGTTTATTATATATATGGAATATATGGAAACATTTTTCCCAAAATTAAATGGCATATAATTTTTAGGATGTTAATTTTATATAACTAAATTACATTTAATTAACTAATATTTTCCTTTGTGGCTTACTATTTTTTACATGTTTTTGATTAGTCACACATTCCCATCCCTAAATGAAATGAATATGTATCTATACTTTTAATATTTTTAACACTTTATTTCTAATCCATGCAAAATGTAGTTTGGTATATGGAATGAACTACATATCTGCCATCACTATTTTCTCAGGTTTATTTCCCAAACAATTTATTGAATCACTTTTTATTTCTCTGATTTGAGGTGCCACTTCAGAGAATATATGCGATATTTTTCATATAGATTCTGGGATCTCTTTCTGGGTATTCAAGGTTAGTTCATTGATATGTTTATCTATCACCAGATCATCACTGTTTTAGTTTCAGTGCTTTTGTAATACAGTTTAATATCTGGAAGTGCAGGATGCTCCTTATAGCTATTACTTCTCAAAATTGTTTTGAGGAAACAAATATGTTCATAACTGCTGGTGGAAATCTGAGTTGACATGTCCTCAGTAGAGGGAAATCTGGCATTATCTATCAAAATCACAAATGCCCATTCACTGGGTTGGACCCAGATTCTGTGGGGCTGAAGCATATATTGTGGGATTCCTCCTTAAGGAAAACACATACACACACACACACACACACACACACACTATTACAAATACAAATTAAGTGTGATAGTGAATGTTTATTTAGAATGAGAAAAGAAAAACATAGCAATTTATCCATTTTCAAAAGCTCATAAATACCACAAACATCACAAAATCCAGAAAAATTCACATGATATTTTTATGAATTAGCTGTCAGACATGCTCTATTACTTTTTTTCCCATTCTCTTTCCTATGTACTCTTGGATTGCTTCTTTCTGTAATATTTCTCTATAGCAAGAAAAGATTTTTAAATATTGCCTATAGAGAAAAGAAAGATAATTCAGTCTCTTTGAGCATGACTGATCATAAGTTGCTGTTATTTGTTTCATCTTCACAACATTTCATCGGTAATGTGATATGAATGCCAAATTTTGGAAAGCCTCTCCAGGATGAGCTGTAAGATTTCGGGGCTGTTTTCTTTATATTAGACTCTTCTTAAATACTCTAATTGATGATAACCATTAGCCAGTTTCTTGTCAATGCCCACATTTTAGTGGGATATCATGAGTTTTATATTGTCTTCACCACAAACAGTATTTCATGGCAAATTAGCAAAACCCCAAAATAAACAAACACAATGAATGATTACTTTATGATTGCATACTCTGCATTATTGAGTATATTTTCACAGGAAAACATTTCTACTTTGTCGTGGCATTGCATCTAGACATGGTGTCTTACTTTTATTTTGAATTTTATTTTATTTGTTTTTTTATATAGCAGGTTCTTATTAGTCATCAATTTTATACACATCACTGTATACATGTCAATCCCAATCACCCAATTCATCACACCTCCACCCTCAACCCTCCACCGCTTCCCCCCTTGGTGTCCATACGTTTGTTCTCTACATCTGTGTCTCAATTTCTGCCCTGCAAACCAGTTCATCTGTACCATTTTTCTAGGTTCCACATATATGCATTAATATACGATATTTGTTTTTCTCTTTCTGACTTACTGCACTCTGTATGACAGCCTCTAGATCCATCCACGTCTCAACAAATGACCCAGTTTCATTCCTTTTTATGGGTGAGTAATATTCCATTGTATATATGTGCCACATCTTCTTTATCCATTCATCTGTCGATGGGCATTTAGGTTGCTTCCATGACCTGGCTATTGTAAATAGTGCTGCAATGAACATTGGGATGCATGTGTCTTTTTGAATTATGGTATTCTCTGGGTGTAAGCCCAGTAGTGGGATTGCTGGATCATATGGTAAGTCTATTTTTAGTTTTTTAAGGAACGCCCATACTGTTCTCCAGAGTGGCTGTATCCATTTACATTCCCACCAACAGTGTAAGAGGGTTCCCTTTTCTCCACACGCTCTACAACACTTGCTGTTTGTAGATCTTCTTATGATGCCCATTCTAACTGGTGTGAGGTGATACCTCATTGTAGTTTTTATTTGCATTTATCTAATAACTAGTGATGTTGAGCATGTTTTCATGTGCTTCTTGGCCATCTATATGTCTTCTTTGGAGAAATGTCTGTTCAGGTCTTCTGCCCATTTTTGGTTTGTTTGTTTTTTGTTTTTTTTTTTTTTGCTTTATAACAAATTTAATCAGTTATACATATACATATGTTTCCATATCCCCTCCCTTTTGCGTCTCCCTCCCACCCTCCCTATCCCACCCCTCCAGTTCTGCCCATTTTTGGATTGGGTTTTTTTTTTTTTTTAATATTGAGCTGCATGAGCTGTTTATATATTTTGGAGACTAATCCTTTGTCCATTGATTCATTTGCAAATATTTTCTCCCATTCTGAGGGTTGTCTTTTCGTCTTGTTTATGGTTTCTTTGCTGTGCAAAAGCTTTGAAGTTTCATTAGGTCCTATTTGTTTATTTTTGTTTTTATTTCCATTACTCTAGGAGGTGGAGTTTTATAGTGTCTAAGAGTTTTATAGTGTCTGGTCTTACATTTAGGTCTCTAATCCATTTTGAGTTTATTTTTGTGTATGGTGTTAGGGAGTGTTCTAATTTCATTCTTTTACATGTAGCTGTCCAGTTTTCCCAGCAGCATTTATTGAAGAGACTGTCTTTTCTCCATTATATATCCTTGCCTCCTTTGTCATAGATTAGTTGACCATAGGTGCATGGGTTTATGTCTCAGCTTTCTATCTTGTTCCATTGATCTATGTTCCTGTTTTTGTGCCAGTACTGTATTGTCTTGATTACTGTAGCTTTGTAGTATAGTCTGAAGTCAGGGAGTCTGCTTCCTCCAGCTCTGTTTTTTGCCCTCAATACTGCTTTGGCTATTTGGGGTCTTTTATGTCTCCATACAAATTTTAAGATTTTTTGTTCTAGTTCTGTAAAAACTGCCATTGGTAATTTGATAGGGATTGCATTGAATCTGTAGATTGCTTGGGGCAGTATAGTCATTTTCAAAATATTGATTCTTCCAATCCAAGAACATGGTATATCTCTCTATCTGTTGGTATCATCTTTAATTTCTTTCATCAGTGTCTTATAGTTTTCTGCATACAGGTCTTTTGTCCCCTTAAGTAGGTTTATTCCTAGGTATTCTATTCTTTTTGTTGCAATGGTAAATGGGAGTGTTTCCTTAATTTCTCTTTCAGATTTTTCATCATTAGTGTATAGGAATGCAAGAGATTTCTGTGTATTAATTTTGTATCCTGCAACTTTACCAGATTCATTGATTAGCTCTTATAGTTTTCTGGTGGCATCTTTAGGATACTCTATGTTTAGTATCATGTCATCTGCAAACAGTGACAGTTTTACTTCTTCTTTCCAATGTGTATTCCTTTTATTTCTTTTTCTTCTCTGATTGCTGTGGCTAGGACTTCCAAAACTATGTTGAATAATAGTGGTGAGAGTGGACATCCTTGTCATGTTCCTGATTTTAGAGGAAATGCTTTCAGTTTTTCACCATTGAGAATGATGTTTGCTGTGGGTTTCTCATATATGGCCTTTATTATGTTGAGGTAGGTTCCCTCTATGCCCACTTTCTGGAGAGTTTTGATCATAAATAGGTGTTGAATTTTGTCAAAAGCTTTTTCAGCATCTATTGAGATTATCATATGGTTTTTATTCTTCAGTTTGTTAATATGGTGTATCACATTGCTTGATATCCATATATTGAAGAATCCTCACATCCCTGGGATAAATCCTCCTTAATCATGGTGTATGATCCTTTTAATGTGTTGTTGGATTCTGTTTGCTAGTATTTTGTTGAGGATTTTTGCATCTATATTCATCAGTGATATTGGTCTGTATTTTTCTTTTTTTTTTGTGGTATCTATTGTGTCATTTAAAGCTTCTGTTTCCTTATTTATTTTCATTTTGGATGATCTGTCCATTGGTGTAAGTGAGGTGTTAAAGTCCCCCACTATTATTGTGTTACTGTCGAGTTCCTCTTTTATAACTGTTAGCAGTTGCCTTATGTACCGAAGTGCTCCTTTGTTGGGTGCATATATATTTATAATTGTTATATCTTCTTCTTGGATTGATCCTTTGATCATTATGTAGTGTCCTTCCTTGTCTGTTGTAACATTCTTTATTTTAATGTCTATTTTATCTGATATGAGTATTGCTACTCCAGCTTTCTTTTGATTTCCATTTGCATGGAATATCTTTTTCCATCCCCTCACTTTCAGTCTGCATGTGTCCCTAGGTCTGAAGTGGGTCCCTTGTAGACAGCATATATATGGGTCTTGTTTTTGTATCCATTCAGCAAGCTTCTCTCTTTTGGTTGAGTACTTAATCCATTCATGTTTAAGATAATTATTGATATGTATGTTCCTATGACCATTTCCTTAACTGTTTTGGGTTTGTTTTTGTAAGTCCTTTTCTTCTCTTGTGTTTCCCACTTAGAGAATTTCCTTTAGCATTTGCTGTAGATTTGGTTTGGTGGTGCTGAATTCTCTTAGCTTTTGTTTGTCTGTAAAGCTTTTGATTTCTCCATTGAATCGGAATGAAATCTTTGCCAGGTAGATTAATCTTGGTCGTAGGTTCTTCCCTTTCATCTCTTTAAGTATATCAAGCCACCCCCTTCTGGCTTGTAGAGTTTCTGCTGAGAAATCAGCTGTTAACTTTATGGGATTTCCGTTGTATGTTATTTTTCGTTTTTCCCTTGTTGCTTTCAATAATTTATTTTTGTCTTTAATTTTTGCCAGTTTGATTACTATGTGTCTTGGCATGTTTCTCCTTGGGTTTATCCTGTATGGGACTCTGTGCTTCCTGGACTTGGGTAGCTATTTCCTTTCCCATGTTAGGGATGTTTTTGACTATAATCTCTTCAAATATTTTCTCTGGTACTTTCTCTCTCTCTTCTCCTTCTGGGACCCCTATAATGCGAATGTTGTTGCATTTAATGCTGTCCCAGTGGTCGATTAGGATGTCTTCATTTCTTTTCATTCTTTTTTCTTTAGTCTGTTCTGCAGCAGTGAATTCCACCATTCTGTCTTCCAGGTCACTTATCCGTTCTTCTGCCTCAGTTATTCTGCTATTGATTCCTTCTAGTGTAGTTTTCATTTCAGGTATTGTATTGTTCATCTCTGGTTGTTTGTTCTTTAATTCTTCTAGGTCTTTGTTAAACATTTCTTTCATCTTCTTGATCTTTGCCTCCATTCTTTTTCAGAGGTACTGGATCATCTTCACTATCATTATTCTGAATTCTTTTTCTGGAAGGTTGCCTATCTCCACTTCATTTAGTTGTTTTTCTGGGGTTTTATCTTGTTCCTTCATCTGGTATATAGCCTTCTGCCTTTTCATCTTGTCTATCTTTCTGTGAATGTGGTTTTTGTTCCACAGGCTGCAGCATTGTCATTCCCATTTTGTCTTACTTTTAAACTCTGTGCTACTTATATATTTCTCATAAGCAGCCTATAAATTTTAGAAACATAAATGACAGCTTTTGTATTTTGAAAGAGGAGTTTACTCATATACACTTATAGTTACAGTAGAAACCCTTAGTGTTACCTCTATTCTACTTCTCTTTGTTTTTCCTTTGTTTGCTTCCCTGTATTTAGTGTGGCAATATGGATGGAAAATAACTAGTATTTAATTCCTTTGCGGTTGCCCTTAACTTTGCCAAATACAAAGTTAAACTAAACCTATATTTCTGTAATTTTCAATCTACAGTAACTTTTCATTTTTCATTTATAAGCAATAAGAAGTTTAGCATGGATTTCTCTTGCTCTGTCTTCTCTACCCTTCTTTACTTCCCAGTATTACTTATTTAATCTGGAGCTGTGAGTCCGCTTACATTCAGCATTTTATTTTTCACCATAAAATCTTCTTTAAGAATCAGTTTGGCTGCTTGCATTCTGTGTCCTAAGCAGCCTGCAGTGCACCCTGTCTGTGGTGTTGCCATCCCCCTGGCTGTAATCATCACACTGTGCTTCCACTGACCCCCACTTCCCACGCCACACTCTATGTCCCCAAAGCCACCCAAGGAGCTCTGCCTAGTATCTAGGCTGGAAATGTGTCTGAATAACACACTCCTCCAGTTCACAACCAACAAATATCCCAGCTCTCTTGCCCCTTGGGTTCCATAACTCTTGGGCATTCAAGTTGCAGCATTTGTCAAAATTTCCCTGTGGGATTAAACTTCACTCTCATGGTAACTGGCTTGTTGACTCACCTTGTACTGGTTACTTTCCTTTTCTCATTCCTCTACACCTTTCTCAGCATCCCAAATAAAATACTCTCAAATCCATGCCTCAGGGTTTACTTCTGGGGGCATTCCATCTAAACACAGATTTTAAATATTTATACTTAACTCTATATTTTTAATGTCTTTCAATGTTCACTGGTAGACTATAAATAAAACAATTTTCACATTCTTGATACCTTGATTTTGGTTAATTTCTTAGCCAGCTAGAGCACATTATAAATAGTTACCCTTGACACCCAACCCCAAAGAATGTACAAATGGCATACTTTTTCATTATTCGAGGATGTTTGAATGGATTTCTCTTGCCTTGGTAGACAACAGGTTTTTTTTTGTTTTTTTTTTCTTGCAGTATGTGCGCCTCTCACTGTTGTGGCCTCTGCCACCGCAGAGCACAGGCTCCAGATGCTCAGGCCCAGCGGCCATGGCTCACGGGCCCAGCCGCTCCACGGCATGTGGGATCCTCCCGGACCGGGGCACGAACCTGCGTCCCCCACATCGGCAGACGGACCCCCAACCACTGCGCCACCAGGGAAGCCCAGTAGACAACAGTTTAACCAGGGATAGGTACCCTCACATTTCCCCACAAATATCCATTAACCATGTTCTGGAATGATCTTCCATCTTTTAGTGTTGACAGTTATCTAAGTTCAGGATGATTTTTATTCCTTTGTAGCAATTTTAAACAAAATTACTTTTGTATCTAGCTAAGTATAGGATTTTTCTTTACTCTTAAAAACATTTCCAGTATACACTTAAGTATGAATCTACTCCCATTCATGTTTTATAGAACTGTGTGTGGCCATTGTTTTTCTTCTTTAATCTTAAAAATATTTTTTACGAGGATAGTTAAGTTCATGTAACCTTGTGCTCTGCGCCTCAACGCTTCCCCACCCCCCACCCCCCCCCGCGACGTTCTGCAGTTCTTTGGTGGGGGTGGAGGGTATCTTTACCTCTATTTTAATGAGAATTTGGAAGGAGGTCTTTCAGGACTGACTGATGTGCCACAGGGCTGGCTTCCTGGTGTGTGACCTCGAGGTCCCACTGGGCCCTGCTCTGAGAAGGGACTGGCATAGGGGTCAAGGCTGGGCATGGAAATTCTTAACAATATTATCTTTGAATTTGTGTTTGTTAAGTAAAGGCAGATGGGTCAATGTCGCATGCGCCAGCAGTCCTGCCTCTTACAGCTTTCCCATCGTATCACGTGATTTCCGGCCGACCACTTCCATGTCCCTCCCAGAGATCACTGTTGCCCCTGCCCCAGTGGAATCCTGGGCTCCAGGTTGGAGGTGGGGTAGGCGCAGAAGCTTTGCATGTTGTGTCACAGTATGGGCCGTGGGTGCCTGTGGGGGTCTGTAATCAGCCCACGATAGTCCTGTGCCTGAGAAAGCCAGTCAACAGCAGATAAAAAAGCACCATACAGGTGTAGACAGAGAGAGACCTGCAGGAGAAAAGCAAGTACCTCTTGTCCTGCTTTTCTGAATGAGACCCATTTTCATTTTGCACTGGGTCCTGCAAATTATGCCCCTGGCCGGGTAGGACCATCGCAGAAACTATCCTCCCCAATACTAACTTGATTCCTACAGAGAATGGTCCCTGGATCATACCCACTAACTGCACTGTCTTGCAATGCCTCGTTCTGTATCATATTTTGCTCTACATTTGATCGGTCTGCTTCTTCTAATACCTTTTTCCATTGTCCTTCACATGAGATTGTGTGAATTAAGAACATTTCTTCCTTTTCTGCTCTTTCTTCCATCCTCTCTCACATGTCCATATGCAAAAGGCACTCATTAATCAAAGAGGAAAGGGATAAATAAGGGGATGAGTGAAGGCACAAAGAAGCAGGCAGCGTCTTTGTCACTGGTATTGTTTTGGGCATGTTATTTATTGGTTTTCAGTGTTTATGGTAGCTTTTTCCAGTAAGGCCAGGAAACCTTTATTTGGTATGTCTTCAAAAAGTGTCTTGGATAAGAAATTTACTTGCTAGACAGTGGACTATTTCTGCAAAAAATGATTCATCTATTCAGACTTTGATTAAAGCCTTTATGACAGTGTTCACAGACTTTTTCATAAACACTTTAAGGCAATTGGTTGCTAGTCACTTTTGTCACTTTAAATTGGTGATCATCATAGTCCATAACTATGCAAAGTGTTTTGTATTCCCAAACCAAAAGTGTTTGTTTTTTCTTGATAAAAGATTCTGTTTGTATAGTGTCTCTAGAATTTTTTAGTTTTGCTGTAAAGATATGCAGCCATATTTAATAGACACATAGCCTTACTGCACATTAACATTTGGTAAATGGTCAGGTATTTCTTCCAATGTAAACCTGGGTACACAAATTCAAACACTGACAGGGTAACGTTTCTAAGTTTGTTTTCAAGTTTATTCCCAAATCATGTGAATTTTTCTGTGGCTAAATAATCTAAAACTTATTTTTCTATTATAAAGTAAAAAGCAACTTGGTTCATTTAGATGAGTGGATGTACTCATGATCTGTTAGCACTATGACCCAGCTTTCATTTGATGCCATTTTTATCTGCAGCTTCAAATGGGCCAGCCATTTGAAATTAAGCTACTCTCACTCCTTACATAATTGCTGAAGCAGTATAACACACTATTATCAGAGAAGCTCTAGTACTAAGTGGATTTTAATGTATTTGTGTATTTTCTATGGAAGAGGGCAGAGAGATGACCAGAGAAGTGATCTAAGTACCTACATTTATTCGGACTGAATTTGATAGTACTTTTGTGGCTTATTTCAATCTTTTCTCCGCTGGAATTTTCCAGTGCCACAGAACTACCACATATATAGCATAGTGGCTGTCACTGGAGAGGATCTCTTTGTGGTTTGAAGGATCTTGTTAAGACAGACTTAAAATGTATTTATATTTATTAAACATTACTTTAAGCATTACAATTTATTATATTTAAAAATAATTACCCAATCATCCAGTAATATCAGAAATTTATACCTCAGTCAACACAGCAAAAGCAGTAGCTCAAAGATGGGGAAATACAAACATCAGCCAAGGAACATGAATTAGCCTACAGTTCATGGTCTTAGGCTGAAAACTATTAGTTACAATATTATTCTTCTAGAAAAAATTCCAAGAAAGTTTTGAATGAAAACATGATTAAATACCTTTGTATTTGTATCCATATCTAAATGTTGTTACATTTTATTTAACTACATTTTAAAAGTCACAACCTCTTTGAGTGCTTACCTCTATGCTTTATTCATCCTTCCATCCCTAATGACTAGCAGAATGTTTGGAACTAATGTATATTTGAATAATATAACATGATTTAAAAAGTACTTTGAGATAAATTAGCTTCATCCTCACAAAGCCATATAAATAGATTCCTGTGATATTATACAATCATCATTTTACAGATAAGGAAACTGAACATCAGAGAAGTTATTTGCCCGAGACCACATATAGTAAGAGGGTGATGAGACTTGACCAATCCAAATCTTCTCATTTCTAGCCACCAGCTTTTCTTTTTTTTCTTTCTTGTTTAGAGGTGAGGGGAGATAAAAAGCAATTCCCAACTGAAATTAAAATCAATTTGAATCAAGTAATCAAAGACAACATTTCTTTTACATACTATGAACAAATTTGGGACTAATGCCAAATCAAAGATTTGGCTGAAGACCATCTAGTAATTTATGATTAACACAGTAATTTTCCCTGAAATAAGCTTTAAAGTTAATACAGACTTTATTGAGGTATAACAAATATACAAAAAATATACAAATCATATACATACAGCTCAATAAAATTTGGCAAAATATTCACATTTGTGTGACCAGCACCTGCATCAAGAAATAAAACATTGCCAGCATCCCAGAAGGTTCTTCATGCCCTTCCAGTCATGCCCATTAGGCTTTTCTACTGCTTCTCAGTAGGAACACTTTCTACCATATGCTCCATGGAATAGTTGAGGCTCACGTCTTCAGATGGGACAGTTACTCTCTTTGGATTGATGAACAACAGATCATGAGAACTAATTTCATGTGGTCTGACCATAATCTCAGAGCCATTTTTTAATTCCTCTTTTCTTCACCCTCCATACTCAATCAGTTGCCAAATCCAATTAATTCTCCTTTCTAAATATCTTTGACAATTATACCCTTCTTACCACGATCATTGGTCCATAATAACTCAAACTTTGTTATATTTCCCTGGGATGAGGTTCATAGTCTCCTTACCCATCTCTGCCTCTAGAATCTTGCCCATCCTTGTCTTTCATTCAGTATCTACTACTTGTCAAATAGGACACTAGGTAACAGAGAATCACAGGTGAATAAGAAACATCTCTGACCCTTAATAAGATTTCACTGTCTAGCAGGGAAGACAGTGAACACAAAAATAGATCATTTTAACCCAATGTTGTAAGTGCAATGACAGAAATACACATAGTGCACCATCAGAAGGCAGAGGGTATCTTAAAATTGCTACCAGGGTTTTCTTTCCAAATCACAGATTTGATCTTAAAATCCTTCAATGGTTACCACTTGTGTACAGCAGAAGTTGCAAACACAAATGCGGATGGAAGTCCAGCAGGTATAAATCTTTCTGAAGTGGGCAGGTATTGTACAATAGTGAGTGGTGGAGAGTTAGGAAATTGTGGTGGACTGGTGAGAACAGGCTAGACTATGGCATCAGAAGCTACTCAGCTCTAACCATTTGTAGTCATGTGAGGTCGAATATGGTCAAATCATCTGTTTTAAATTTTTCATTGTTGCTATTTTTTTCCCAAGTGAAGCTGGAAGTCTAGAATTTTGTTAGTTCTCCCAATTTTAAAAAAGTTTTAAATTTTGTAATTCAAATTAATAAACAAAACACAATAAAACAACAACATAAAAACCCCTAATACACACAAAAGTACTATGAGAGCCAACACCTCAGCAGGCCTCTAGTTTGTGACCTTTGGCCTATGAGAAAGTCAAAATTTTTAGGAAGACATCCAAGACTGTGCATAATCTGGACCCAATCTACTTTTCCATTTCAACTTGTAGGTCACCCTACACAAGGCACATTGTGGTTTCTGGAACACAACTGCCACACTCATGTCAAATGTCTTTGGTCTCTGTCTACAATGCCCTTCTACCTTCCCTCATCAACCTGGTGAAATTCCACTCCCCTTCCAATCTACATGTCAAGGGAGTATGTAAGGCTCCCTTGCATACTCAAGCTGTAACTCACTTCTTCCTTCTTTTCTCTTCTGGAACATATAATTCCCACTACCAGTAGAATACTTGTATCTGGTTCAAAATTCCACCAGTTCTGAGTTTTTTCCCCCGATTTTAAATTCTCTCTTTATTTCTTCACCCAAAGGATCTTATTTTCCTTCCCTTAAAGCTTAGTTATATATATATATTTAAAGGTCTGTGATATTTTATGCAGTATTCAAAGTGAGTGGCATGAAGTTTAGCTGTGTTACCTCAGTCTGCTCTGTGGCTAGAATCTTTTTTTCCCCATGTATTGATATTCTAGAACACCCTGTTAATGGTTGTCTTAGTTTCCTATTGCTGCCATAACAAATTATCTCAAAATTCATGGCCTAATACAAATTTATTATTTTTCAGATTAGAAGTCCCTCATTGGTCTTGATGGACTACATAAAGGTATCAGTAAGGTGGCATTCCCTTCTGGAGGCTCTAGGGGAGCCTGTTCACAGCTACCGGAGGCCACCCGAATTTTGGAGTCATCGTTTGCTTTCTCTGTGTTTGGAGCCAGCAACAGTGGGTTGAGCAGTTCTCACCTGAAAAAATCTAACTTCCTTTTTTGGCCTCCCTCTCCTGCCTTAAGGACCCCTGTGATTACATTGAGCCCATACGAATAATCCAGGATAATCTCTCTGTTTTAAGGTCAGCTGATTAGCACCTCTAATTCCATCTGCATCTTTAATTCCTCTTTGCCATATAACTTAATGTATTCATAGATTCTGAGGATTAGGACATGGACAACTTTGAGGGGCCATTATTATGCCCACCGCATCATCTTCTAATGGCAATTTATTCTAACATCATGGAAAGTATATTAAACAAAGAAAAGCAACTCTCAACTTACTATCTTTATAAAAGTCAAATCAATAAGGTAGAGAAAAATGGTTTGTTTTCCCAACTGACCTTTGCTGGACCTTACAGACTAGGTGTATGTAGAAAAGACCATCGGTCCATGCAGGTACCTATGACATCAAATATATGTTGGTTCAAAAGAACAACTGACATGATCATAACTAATTTTAAAACTTTATTCATTTCCCACTTTTAATGGTGACCAAAGACATTTATTCTGCAAACCTATGAGTAGAAAAGCTCAATCAAAAAACAAAAACATTTCTGTTGAATACATGCTGGTAGTATTAATCTACAGTGAAATTTGACATATAAGCCATTTTTTTATGTTTTAAGGAAATGTCACTAACCTTATTGATGATTAGATTTTTCACATGGTCTATCCTTATGTCAATAATGCCCTTTGCCAAAGTCTCCAGACTATTACATACCTATGTTATAATAACTTGTTTGTGTCTGAATGGAGTTTCTCCATCCTTTTCCAGCATCTCTGAGACTATCCTAATCATCAGTAGCCGATAGCATATAGTCCTTTCCATGCTGTATATTTTATGGCCTCAGTGGACAAGGTAATTTGAGCCATTACTGAAAAAAATTGGGGCAAAAGTTATATGAAGACTAACCAAATCATAACACTAAGACAATAACTTTGGGTCCAGTGGTTGCCATTGTCCAAAAGGTTAGATCAGCTACTTTGAGCCAATGGAGCCAATGGAGATGGAAAGACGTGTCATACTAAAGTTTCTATCTTGCATGTACATTTTTCTTTCTTCTTAAAGAAGGAACCAAAATAAGTTACATGGGTCCTGCAGAAATCAAATGATGTCTGGGCCATAAGGCAATCGGCTGTTGTTGGCTGCTATAATTGAAAAGAAGGGTGTTAGGGAACAACCTTCTAACTGATGATGCATTTTAAAGGTCCATCCTGACCTCATTGGAACATGACATTTTGATGCCAGCCTAATGAAAACAAATAAAGTGCTGTAATTCTTCTCCATGTGGGCATCTGTAGACCTAATAAACACCTGGGTTTAGAAGAAATCAGAAAGCTTGTATCAGCAGCTTGCTTGACCTTGGTTATTGAGGTCATGTGTGGCTTTGGCATATCATTTAAAAGTTCCAAACAAATGAGAATATGGGCAGACTCAGAAGTCTCATGCAGAGTTTAAACTGATCCTACTCGCAAGATTTATGTTTTTGTTTTTTTAAGTTAAAAACCACAAAGTCTTTAATAGAGGTCATCTTTTTAAAGCAACTACAGAATGTCTTATTTGACATGGGCTCCAGAGAGAGGAAAAGAAAGAAAGGAAAAAAGCAATCAAAATCAAATCAAAGTATTATTAAGAAAAGACTCTCAAATTGTTGCAGTAAGCAGGTGATTTCAGTACATATTGTGTTAAATATTGTGTTAAAGTCATATCAGCTCTTACTTACTGGCTGCCCAAGGCAGCCCTGAGGCCGATGTGGTAGAGGCTTCCCAAGAGTGAGTTTGCCTGTTTGTGTTTGCATCTCTTTTTGCCCATGAAGTTTATAGAGTTAGGAATAAGTGGCACTGAATAGACAGTGATATTTTCTCTTAAATATTAAGAACACTGTTCATTTATGTTTTGACACTTTTCTCAGCCTTTCCTAGAAAAATAAGAGTGTTCTCCCTCCCCCATCCCATACCCTTCCCCTCTCCCTACTCTCTCCCTCTTGTTTGCTACACTTTCCCTTATAACTTTCCTCCTTCCACATTCCCTGTCAATATGAAAATCTAATTTCCCAATTGCTCCATTCATACCCTTTTACACATGTACTGCTTCCATGAGTTCCTTTTTTCTTAAACAAGAATACAAGTGATTTTCAAAAAATTAGAGGACTTGAAGGGTCCTTCAGAGACCATTTGGTGAAGTCTATGCTTGTGCCTGAGGCCATGCTATGCACATCCTACTGTGGTCAGATGAAGAGCTATTCTGTTTTGAACAACCTGCAGAGAAGGAAATTCTATCTTACACTTACTGATGCTAGCTGCTTATCAAATCCATGTTCCTTTGTTCTTTTGGGGCAAGAGTATATTTCTCACTTTCCCTTGCAGTTAGGTATGTCCCTGTGACTGACATTTAGTCAGGGAACATGGGTGGAAATCAGTACCACTCAAAGGCCTAGACCATGTAAACTTGTCATAAGGGCACCTCCATACTCCTCCTCTTCCTTCTGGTGAGGGTAGAGATGAGCTCCAGGATGACCCTGGAAACAGCCTGTCGGTGGTGACAGAGCTTCTGTCATCCTGAATCTCTAAGTGATTGTGTGGAAGACTCTCAACCAACCTTTGTTCACCCCCCACTAGTAAACATGAGTAAGAACTGCATTCCTAAGTGTCCATCAACAGATGAATAGATAAAGAAGATATGGTATATATATACAGTGGATTATAACTCAGCCATAAAAAAGAACAAAATTTTGCGCCTTGCAGAAACATGGATGGACTTGGAGGGCATTGTACTAAGTGAAATAAGTCAGATGGAGAAAGACAAATACTGTTTGATATCACTTGTATGTGGAATCTAAACAATACAACAAACTAGTGAATAAAACAAAAAGAAACAGACTCACAGATACAGAGAAGAAACTAGTAGTTGCCAGTGGAGGTGGGGAGGGGCAATATAGGGGTCGGGGAGTGGGAGGCACAGACTATTGAGTGTAAGATAGGCTCAAGGATGTATTGTACAACATGGGGATATAGAGCCAATATTTTGTAATAACTGTAAATGGAAAGTAACCTTTAAAACTGTACAAAAATTTAAAAGTTTTTAAAAATACATATCTATTGTTTTCAGGCCATTATACATTTCTGGCTTTATTTGCCATAGGAACTAGAATTATCCTAAATAATACAATAATATCTTAAAAGTAAAACTGTCATCCTGTGAAGCATGTGTATAATTTCATTCCACTGACCCAAGCTTATGAAACAAATGCTGTCTCTTTGATGTCCTGGATACTTTTGCTGATAGTTTAAAAGGCTTTGTGACCCTCTTTCTTACTGTCCTAACTTCACTTTTATTTTACATATGTGTTTTAATGTCTGTACAGAATCCACTATTTTCTTATTGAATTCCCTATTGTTATTTATTTCAAAGCCACCACCACTATTTCCTTTTAAGAGTTTTTTAGTGGCATTTGAATCTATTATACATAATTAAGTTATATGTTTTCTCATTTGTATGTTAGTGTTGGGTAGAAGTGTGAAGAGTAACTTTTTTTCATGTGTAATCACAAGTGTATATGCTAAGTGACTTGAGATAGAAAAATTTGCCCACTTTCTTACTTGGCCAAGATATTACAGCCAACATTTGATTATATATAATATCTTGTTTTAAAAATTACAACATTATATATCTTTTTTCCAGATGCAGAGTACTTCTAGGCTGCCTTCTTCCACTCTCTATGAGCAAGGGTGCCTTAAGAATATGTCATCAGTTTTATTTTTTTATCATAAAAGTAAGATATTAAAAGCCTTGATATAAAGATTCAAACAACATAGAACTCAGTAAAGCATAAATGAAATTTTACTTCCTCTCCTGAGGCTGAGTTGATGTAAAGTCCAGCACCTCTTGTTCAAATAATATGAACTGCTAGATAACGTGTAACAGAGATATTGAAATAAGACGTGGTGATCAGTGATAATGTTGGACGGAAAACAAAGTGTCAACATTTTTCAAGGTCTACTTTAAAGAAAATCTGATTATTGGCCTGAGATTGGAGGTTTGCCCTCAGGTGTGAGAGACACCAAATAGCTTGCGAGGCTATTGCACAAGAGAGATATGAGAGGAAAACTAGGAAGGAGAAGGGGTCTTTATTTGGGGGAAACAGTATTTGTGAACAGACACAAGACTGGGGTATGGATGACTCTGGTATCTGCAGGAAGGGGACTTGAAACCTGGCTTCGTGGTTGCAGAGCAGTAAGGCAGCACCATGTGAGGGCCAGGAAGAACAGTGATAAAGACTGCAAGATTGCCTCCTGACTTGTGGTTGCCAAGGGGGAAGGGGGTGGGGGAGGGATGGATTGGGGGTTTGGGATTAGCAGATGTAAACTATTATATGTAGGATGGATAAAAAACAAGGTCCTACTGTATAGCACAGGGAATTATATTCAATATCATGTAATAAGCCAAAATGGAAAAGGATATGAAAAAGAATATGTATATATATACGTGTATAACTGAATCACTTTGCTGTACAACAGGAATTAACACAACACTGTAATTCAACTGTACTTCAATTAAATGAAAAAAAAGGACTGCCTCCTGAAGTTCCTGATTAAAGAGGAGGGAGATATATCCCACTTGAGTCTGCAGGCCCAGAATTAGGGTGCACAAGTACATAAATATGATGGCCACATGCTTATTGGGGTCTCTCCATCATGGGGCAAAGAGACGCATATCAGAGGAACGCAGGTCAAGGCAATCAGCTGAGGATCCATTGGAAAATGGAACCCAGTCTCAGAGTCCAGCAGTACCTAGGGGGCAGCTATTTGGGATTGTATCTTGTCACTAGGGCCTGTTGGGCTTCACTCTCCTAAGATCTGGACAAAGGCCTGGGTCAGTAGTGATGATCGACAGAAATGGGATGGTATGTTCATGACCACAAGTGTGGGAGTTCCCATAAAAGACACACTGTAGCGCAGAAGAGTAAGTCAGCTTGCAATAGGACAGTCCTCTTCCAATAGCAACAGCAGAATGTTAACCAGAGGAGAGTCAGGGGTGAGCCATGATCCTTCTTCCCTCCCCCTTCCCCTGTCCTACCACACCGCCACACACACACACTACAGGGCAGTGGAGCCACACCTTCAGCCTCAAAGGGAAGGGGCAGTGGTGTGCTGGTAAATGTTTAACAACTGGTTCTCTGGGAGGCGGTGGGTGGGTGGGGACTGTGATTTGGAGTGTTTGATGATTGCCATAGTGTAAATACTCTGATCATGGCCAATTTCAAGCTCCAACAGATGTCAGTGCACTCGGAGCTGGGAAGAGATGTGCATGATAGACTATTGTGAGCCAGTGAGAGCTTCGAGTGTAATGTGAGATTATAATTCTACAGTGGAAAATATTCAGAATTAGCCCAAATGAGATTGTTTTATTAATTGAAAAGTGATGGCATTCAGATCAAGGAGTTGCCAAGGTTCTTGATAGACACCCGGTGGGAAAGAGGACTAGCTAGGACAGAGTTGGTGGCAGTTACTGAAAAAATAAAAACAGTTTCATGTTTATAACTATAGGAGCAGGGATTTTTAATTAAGCCAGTCTTAGAATTCTTGGATACATAGCCAAGCAGTAAACTAAGAGAGAGAATTCCTCAAACAAACAGGGATCTCAAAGGAAGCATAGCTAGTGGGAGCTAAATCTAAAATAATTGACTAGTGGTTGGAACACAGCCTTAATGCCTGCTGCTAGAGTTCAGTCCCTTGTGGGTGGCATTAGGGTAAGGGTCCAGACAAAAATCCTTTGCATGTGGGAACTATCAAGTCTGAAATCAGCTATTTCTAACTCTCTGAATGGCTGGTCTGTTACTAGAAAAGGGCAATAGAAAAATGCCTCTCACCCCAGCCCTGGGGAGAGGTCAAGAAATCTGCCATCAGCTGGGAGGCTTTGGAACAAAAAGAGCAACCCATGAAAAATAATTGGTAAGCTTAGGCTTTTCACACAAAGTTAATATAAAACTAGTGCACCCCTGGAAGCTAGGTGAGGTAAAGCAAAAACAAAAAACACAAACAAGCAAAAATACCCCAGAGTGATTATAGAGAGAAATGTCCACCAAATGCAAGCCACCCTGGGGGTTGATCTCATAGACATAACAAACCATTCAAGGAAATAAGTTGCTCTGAAGAATAAATAGCAAATGAAAAAAATGGTAGCATTTGCACCTCAAGAACTAAAAACTTTAAACGTTCTAAAAGAGATTTCAAATAAGAAAAATTTAAATGTTTTGATAAGATGAAAGGAGGAATAGAATAGACAAGAAGAAAATATGGGAAAGGAAAGATTTTGTAAATAATTAAATAGAAATTCTGAAAACAAAATTATAGTCACCAAATTTAAAAAAGAAGCTCAATGAGCATGTTAAATGGTAGATTAGACACAGACCAATATGCAATTGCATAGATTTGAGAAAATTATTCAGAATGCAGCATAAAAAGTAATAAATGGAAAATATGAAAGGTCCAGAGCCAGCCAGTCTAGAAGGAGAAGATCTAATAAGCAGAAGTTCTGGAGGGCAAACATGGAAAGAGGAGAGGCTGGCTGATGAACAGGGAATGAACAAATAATTTCCAGGGGTAGGTGGAGTTGTGCCTAAATGCTTGATCCCCTCCTCCTCTCTTTTTACTTCTCTCTCTCCTGTGGTGGCTTCATTAATTCCCATGGCTAGAAATACTGTCTATATGGTGGTGGCTCAAATATTTTTTTCCTCGATCCAGACCTCACTTTTGAATTCCAGACTCATACATCCACTAGATTACATACATTTATATATTTTCATATGCATCTAAAAATGAGCTTGATGAAACCTGATAGTTTTGTCTTCTCTGAATCAATGTTTTCCACATCAGTAAATTACCAGCTCCATTCACCCAGATGTTAAAGCGAGGTATGTAGGAATCATTTTCTAATCCGTCCTCTCTCTTTTTCCCCAGATCCAACCCTTAACCAAGTCCTGTTTGTTGAACTATCTAAAAATCTGATACCTTGGTCATTGCTTCTCACCTGAACATTTGCAATAGTTTCCTGATTAATCTCCCCATTTTTACTTTGGTGCCCTCCAACTGATGAACCAATATAGCAGCCAAGCAGGATCTTTTAAAAACACAAATTAGACCATATCATTCTGAAGTTTAAAATTCTCCAGTTGCCTCTAGCTCTTTGAAAAATCCGAACTTCTTTACATGGTCGTGGCAGACAGAATAATGTAACCCTCCATCCCCCCGTCATTACAAAGATGTCCAAATTCCAATCCCTGGACGTGTGACTATGAGAGGCTACAAGGCAAAGGGAAATTGAAGTTGCAAATGGAATTAAGGTTGCAAATCACCTGACCTTAAAATGGGGAGATTAGCCTGGATTATTCAAGTGTACCCAATCTAATCACAAGCATCCTTAAAAGTGGAAGAGGAAAGCAAGAGAGAGTGAGTCATAAAGATGAGAAGTGAGAAAGGCTCAACCAGCCAACCATTGCTGGCTTTACAGGTGGAAGGGGGTCATGAACCAAAGGATGCAGGCAGAACACGCATTCTCTAGAGACTTTAGGAAGGAACACAGCCCTGCCAATACTTTGATTTTAGTTCATTCAGTGAGAACCCATATTAGAACTCTGACCTCCAGAACTGTGAGATCGTAACTTTGTGTAGCTTAAGCCACTAAGTGTATGGTAATTTGTTCCCACAGCAATAGGAAATGATACAAGGGCTTATAGGTATCTGCATGATTGGCCACTGCCTCCTTCTTCTAGTCCATCTTGGCCCCTTCCCCCCTCACTGTGCTCTGGTCACTCCATCCTTCTTTATGGCCAGCCTCAGAGCCTACCCTCCTCCCTTTCACCTGCTTGGAGAGCACCTTACCTGATGTCTTAGTTCATGTTCTTGAGAAGAAAACCCTGAGATGAGTTCTTGAGTTCCAGACACTTATTTGGGAAGTTGTCCAGAGAAACACAGATAGGGGATTCAGAGATAAGGCAAATAAAGACAAATTGTCAACAGGGGCACATAGATGAGCAGGCCCCTGCTGTGACGGCTGGAGCTCACACTCACCAGGAACGCTGCAAAACAGCGTGCATGTCAGAATTACCCGACCCGGAGGCAAGAAAGCTGGGGTATTTACACATCAACTCCCATCAGATATTACTTGAGTCCTATTCCTGAGGGGGAAGGTGTTCATTTCCCAGCACTTTTGCCTGCTGCACTGGGACACAGTGGACTCTGCCTACCTGTGAAAGCCCTCAGGGAAAGAGATACATGTGCTGGCAGTTGGGAGTCAGTCCCCTGGCACTGGAATTATGTGTGAAGGGATAGGAACAGGGCACTAGTGTATTGGCTACATGTGGCTAAGTGTTGTTTATCCTTAAGGCTTTGATGGAAATGTACATTTCTCAGAGAAATCTTTCCTCCTGATTCTCTCTTATAAATAGGGCCCCATGTGCTCTTCTAACCTATTGTTTTCTTTCATATCATTTCAGGTTTTTTTTTCTTTCATACCATAAATCAGAATTTTTAACTACATTTTCCCCCTGGTTGAATGCATATCGCCTCCCTCCACCATGTAAGCTCTATGAAGCTAAGGTGCAAACTTGTTTGGGATGTTCGTGTATATTCAGCACATAGTAGACACTTAATAAATGTTTGTTGAATGAATACATAGAGAGTAAATTAATGAATAGAACTGGTATACAAATAGCTTACTAAGTGCTACCTGGCACATAACAAACTTTGATAAATTTAGCTGTTTTGTTACATTTGCAACTTTGTTAAATCTGAGGTGATCTTTTTCTTCTATAAGCTACTAGCCTCAAAGTAATCACTGGAGCTTTCTACTTCCCCTACCTTAAATATGTACTGCCTTGACTCCCACCACATTTGTAATGTTCACTACAAGAGGAGTAGAAGTGGGGGAACCACTCATGATAACTTGGAGGTTTTTCAGTTCACACATAGAGGTGGAGAAATGGGCATACACTCAACTAGAGGTGGGAGGTGTACGTCTGATGGAAAAATTCCCTGAATGGTTTTGATATATGCCTTCTCCTTGCTACATTGATGTGAAATGAGCCAAACCGGTCTCACAATTTTGTGATTACTTTCAAGTAATTATTGACTTTATTTCATTTTTAAAATAATTACCTCTTCTAAATGTCAAGCACTTGCCATTACCTTTCCGCTTCTGAATTCTTTTTTTGCATCATTTAAGCTTCTGGCCATGCAAAAACATTGACCTTTCTTGTCCCTTAAAGCAGCTTGTTAAAAATTGTGAACCAACGTGTTAAAATGTCTGTTCATTACAAGTCTCTTTTACTCACAGAATTGTTCAAGTGATGGTATTTAAGTATTTGTTCCACACATGCTTGGAACGGCAGAACACTAAATAACAATAATATCTATAAACGTTACAGAAATGAAGATCCATTCTGTATTTTAATTCTATATGAAACAGGTGTGTATGTGTGTGTGTATGTGTGTGTGTGTGTGTGTTTGTGTGTGTGTTTGAAATCAGAATCAACTGAATGGATTTTTCAAACTATCCTTCACAGGGGAAGCACTGACTACGGGAATATATTTTATGTTTCAGGGGTGCGGGGATGGACAAAAAGCTGAGAACTACTGTATCCCATTATATCAAGATTAATATTTTCAGCTCAGTGATGCAGCTGGCTTCTGTGATATGATCAATAGAGAACAAGAAGCTGTGCCAATCTTGACCTTAAACATATAGTCTTAGTGAAGAAACAACAAAGTCATGAATAACACAACCCATTTAGACAGACTGCCTTGAGATTCTCAAGAGACAGGGTGAATATACCTGCCAGTTTGTTTTTTGTCCCCTATATTCCTAGTGGTGTACTTAGGGCTAATTTTTAATAGTTAGAAGCAATGACATAAGAAATAGTAAGCTACTCTTCCTCCCAGAACCTAGGGCAAACCAGAGGTCATGGATGTTTTATGTAATTAATCGTTACTGTTAAAGGGGATCCTAGATTCCTCTTAGTCCCTTTAAATATAAAAATATTATAAGCTGCAGCAAGAACTGTAGCTATTGAAGCCTCCCAATACTTTAATTATTGATCAATACTTGACTTTAATCAAGGAAAAGGAAGGTAGACCTCTGTCTTTGACAAAATGATATATGGATCTAGATTAAAACAAAGACCCTACAGGAAAACTAAGAAATATTTTATTCTCTGAGGTGATGAAAATGGGCTGGGAAATGTTTGTGAATGTTAGGTGGTGAACTGGACAGCAAGGGACGTAGGGTGTATGTAACTGGACACCAGTTTTTCTAAAATAAATGTGGAGACCTTTACGGAGAAATCTTTTAATGAAGTGATTCAAAATGTATTGATGCCTACTGCCCATTAAGGGGGTACCTTTTATTGGGACTGCTCATCACTCAACAGTGTGGAGAAGAGCAAGTAAGATTCACGCCCATGGAGAGAGCCAAACTGAGCTGTTGGAGCAAAGGATAGGACAATTAGGTATCAGAATCCACAGCAATGTTTTGAGGAATATGGTTCACACACAGGAGGATGGAAGGAATCAAAGATTCCCAGCTCCCAAACAGATGAGAAGAAGTAAAGCGTTTTGCTGAAAACTCTTTCCATCCAGTGCACCTAAAGGCATATATTATTTCATTTAAAATGTTTTATCTTGCACATATTTATTGGGTACCTATCGTACATCAGGTACCACCACTCCAGGAACTGTGGTTTCTGCAAAAAACAAGACAAAAATTTCTTGCCGATATGGAGTTTTCATTTTCGAGAAGAAAATCATTCAACACATAAAGAGGTAATCAGATCATAATAAAAACAATGAACAATATAAAGCAGGGTGCAAATAGATTGGCCAGGGTGGCTTAAGGGACTATTAAATGAAGGTTGAAGAAAAGCTTCTCTAGAAAGGTAATATTGGAAGTGTCCAGAATGACGAGAACCAGCCAGCCTTGCAACGACCTGGAGAGGCATTCCACATAGAAGACTAACAAACACTCCAGAGTGCTCCATTCATGAATCGTTTATTCATTTGTGAAACAACTGTCTGAATGCCAGGTGAGGTGAATTCATTGGAGAGAAAGAAAAGCATGATCCTGACATGCATGGATCGTGATCTGGTAGAATTCTGTAAGAGTTTGCAAGATCTGATCCAAACACAGCCTAGGCACACTTGGTTAGACACAAAAGTCTAATGTTGGAAGGTACACACACCATACCTTTATGAACACAGAAATGCCCCTTGTTCCCAGGTAAAGAGATCTCAGGAAATATTCTTAAATTTTGGGCACTAGACACTCTTAGAATTTTCCTCCAGTCTGAATTGTGTTAAGAGCTACTTTCACCACCTTTTCCCTGCTTGCTAGCAATTGGAGGGACAAATGTTAGACTCGTACATATGTAAGCTCATTAATACATTCATATCTATAGATCATTTTGAGTGAATGCCTTTCTGCTGTGCAGAAACACCAACTGTGATTCAAACAAAGAAACTACTAGATTTCTCAGTATTAGAGCCTGTAGCGTCTAGTATCCCAACCCCACCAGCTTCTGAAATCACCTTCCCTGAATGTTTCCCTGAGTTTGGACACTGAACCCTCTGATAGTGTCTAAACTCAGTAAGGAGGATGCTGACAGGCTGAAGCCACCAGAAGCTGGGGTCATCTCTGAAGACAAGTATAGCATTATTACTGTAATTAATATAATTTTGGTTATCAACAATAAATCTCCTCTGCTTCAAAGTACAGAGGGACGACAATGCTATTTCTTTTTTAGAAAACTCCCTGGAAGGAGAGTAAACCCATGTGGTCTAGGGTGGCTGATAAAATGCCTAGAGTGGGTAAAATGATAACAAAGAGTTAGAAAAACTGAATGTATTTGAAGAAGTCCCCAAGGAGAGAAGGAAACAGCAGATGAGGCTGTTGATTTTTAAAAGTTGGCTAATATTGGCCCTAATAAGCCTCCCTTTGGAATAGACTGGAGCCTTTTGGGCAGAGGTGGCAGGGAGGCATACAAGGGTTGGGTATGGTGTCCCAGGTTTGAGTTGAAATGGAAAATCCTTTCTCATAGTCTCCCTTCCTGAAAGAGATGCAGTGTTTCGGTGATGCTTCCCAGTCTTCATAGGAATATTAGGCAGCACTTACCTTGCCTTTGGCCCCTGCTTATTTTAAGCTTAATATGTCCCTTGAAACCATTGCCAAGGCTGGTAAGTTAATGACAGTCACTGCATCCAGGCACTGCTTTCCACCAGCTCTGCTACCTGCTGCTCTCTGCCCTATGCCTCTTTCCACCTGTAGCTTTTAGGTTACTCCTCAGGAGAGGGAGAGAGAGACAGAGAAACAGAGACAGAGAGTGAGACAGAGAAGCATAAGGAGGAAGTGTTCTCACTTACCTCTACTTCTGCTTGCTCAGCGTTCTTTTAAATATGGTTCCCATGGATTGCCTTGAGATAGATGCAGAAGTAAATTGTTTGGGAACTAAGTCTCCCCCTTTGACTCTTATCTCTTTACTTGGAACTTCCCTCTTTGTGCACAGTTGCAGAGTAGCTGGTAGACGTGTGTTTAGGCTGAAGGGAGATGGTGATGTAGTACAAAGGGCCATGTGCAAGAAGTTTCCAGATTGGGTTTCTCCTCACAGCTCTGCCATGTGACCCACAAGTCAGTTTTGTTCCATCAAATGGTTCAATAAGCATCTAGCACCTGCGATGCACTAGGAACCAAGCCTCAGTGTCCTCATCTGGGTAATCAAAGAGTTTCATAAGATGACCTTTATGGTCTCAATCATGTTATATATCTATGAAAAAAATAATCAAATATGAACTAGAAGAAATAAAGACTCAAACTCATCATTTCCGAGTCTAGGGAACTGTGTAAGTCATACGTTAACTAGATGTATGTACATAAATCATGATCCAAGAAATACTAGGAAAGAATGTTTCCTTGGGTGAGATCAAGGATCACCAGGATGACAGGATAATATTTCATACCTTAATATAAGACAGGTTGTGGCATTGGTACTCGACTATCAAATAGGAAAGCTTAACACCTGTTAAAGAAAGGAAACTTCTTGTGGTTGATTGCCTACTCCAAGAGTAGGAGAGACTTGTAAGTATGTACACTGAGGTGTCAGTCACTAGATAAGGCTAATCTATGCACCCAGAGATGCCTTTAGCTGATACTTCTGCCATTACAGAATGTTCTTTCTTATGGGAATAATCAGCAAGAGGAACATACCTTTCTTCTTCTGTGGTTGCAATAGCAAAAGAAGGTGAAGGAAAAGGAGAGGGGAAACCCAACTCGGTGAATCAAATAAAAGAGAAACTTTTCTGCTAAGGTTGACAGGAAAGAAAGCTGTCATTTAAGATTAACCTACCAGGTATAGATTTAAATTCTCTAGGAATATGCTGTTGAGCCCTTCTCTGCTCTCTTGTTGAAAGAAAAAATTTCTAGCAATGCTTCTGGTCTTCTTTTAGACTTGACCCTGACACCTAGCATCATGTGCTATTGGGTTAACTTATCTTCGGACCTTTGTTTCCTCTTTATCTTGAAGGATAAAGGAGGTTGGTCTCAATCAGTGATTCTCAATTTGTTACTATTGCAATTTTAGCTTTGTTAAAATTAAACTTGTAAAGCAAGATGCTACTAGAAGTCAACTGCTGGGGTCTCTTTAAAGAATAAATGAGATGACAAAGTTCTTACACTTGGCACGTAGAAATTGCTTGATGAAGTTGTTAAGGAGACTAGGTTCTGCTTGCTTCTCCCCAGCGTCCTCAGCATCATCATCTCACATTTCCTCTCACATTTGAAATGAATGTTTAGAACACCCATCTGAAGTTCAGTGAGAAATACAGTTCCCATCTACAAAATAACTTTGTGAGGTGGTGGCCAGGGGAGAGGCAGAGCAGCACTTGGACACTCTGGGCATTTCTCATCAACTTTTCTGACTCTGTTGGATTCTCCATCTCTGTTCTGCATCGTTGCTTCTGCCACTGCTGCCCTCTGAGCTTGTGAACTTACATGTAGCTGTCCAGTTTTCCCAGCACCACTTATTGAAGAGGGTGTCTTTTCTCTATTGTATACTCTTGCATCCTTTATCAAAGATAAGGTGACTATAAGTGCATGGGTTTATCTCTGGGCTTTCTATCCTGTTCCATTGATCTATATTTCTGTTTTTGTGCCAGTACCATACTGTCTTGATTACTGTAGCTTTGTAGTATAGTCTGAAGTCCAGGAGCCTGATTCCTCCAGCTCCGTTTTTCTTTCTCAAGATTGCTTTGGCTATTCAGGGCCTTTTGTGTTTCCATACAAATTGTGAAATTTTTTTGTTCTAGTTCTGTGAAAAATGCCATTGGTAGTTTGATAGGGATTGCATTGAGTCTGTAGATTGCTTTGGGTAATATAGTCATTTTCACAATATTGGTTTTTCCAATCCAAGAACATGGTATATTTCTCCATCTGTTTGTATCCTCTTTAATTTCTTTCATCAGTGTCTTATAGATTTCTGCATACAGGTCTTTAGTCCCCTTAGGTAGGTGTATTCCTAGGTATTTTATTTCTTTTGTTACAATGGTAAATGGGAGTGTTTCCTTAATTATTCATTTCTATTTTTTTGCCTGATTTTACTAAGGACTTTAAAATACCAGAAGTTACAATCATTTTCTCTCATCTAGGACAACTTTCTTGTCCTCCAGACTGGGTTAGGCATTCCACTTACCTGTGCTCAGAGCATTCTGCTTTAATATAGCAGAGCACTTACTGCACATCTTTGTAAACTACCCATTTCCCTGGCTTCCTCACTACATTTTGAACTTTCTGAGGCAGGATGTGCTTCTCAGCCACCACTGGATCTTTAGAACCTAGAATATTTCCTGATACAGAGTAAGGCTCTATAAATGTTTGTTGAATTATTGCATAAATTAAGGAAGGAAAGGAAAAGCCTCCATTTATTCTCCATTAAACTGCTCACTGCTAAGCTGCTATTAAAAATAGGACATGTAGGAAGTTTGACTGTCTTTGCATCCACTCACCTCCCAGGAGTTCCATGTTGATTTGTTAATATGAAGAACTAGAGACCTTTGAGACCAACATTTCACATAACTCACCTTTAATGTGGGTGAGTTTCCTCGCTGTGAATATATGACTGCAGTCCTGTGGCTGAGATAAAATGGATACAGCATTAATATAAGGCCAATGAGTCCCTCACATCCGCCCCAACTCACAGAGGCAGTTTCTTGCTGTAATTGAGACACAGAATATTTAAAGTCACACCTACAGGCTCTACCATATATTATAATAGATGCATGACCTTGGACAAATGGCAGCCCTTTTGAGCCACAGCTTCTGCATCTGCAAAATGGGATAAAAATAGTTGCCTCATAGTGCTGTTGTAATAAGGAGTTAGTATTTATGATGAGGTTAAAACACAATCTTGTGCATAATAAGTGCTCATTAATGTTAGCCAGGCATGAAAGTAGGTTTACATTTCTCTGAAAAAGTGTTCACTTTGCAATCACTAAATATCAAAGGGAATGCTTTCTGGAATTTGTCCTTTATTTATATCTGTATAATTGTTAATATAACTGCAAATCTCTGTAGCCCAGCTGTAGTTTCTTGAAAGGAAACATAACTGCAAAGTTCTGTATGCTGCTAAAGGTGGCAAAGAAGGAAGAGTGTTTTTCCTTAGGGATCATAGTAACTTCAGTCAATATCTGGTGACTCCATTTGAATCAACCATATGATTCCCTTGAGAAGAGAGGTGGCTTAAAACTTCCAACTTGGTGTTTTTGTTGACAGCTTGCTCTCTCCGCTGCCCCCTACAGGTCAGATAATCTAATTTCTAACGGGTCATTCTCTGACCTGTATTTCCTTCTATTTACATAATTCATTTTGGATTAAGCCAAGCAGCATGGCAAGAACTAAATAAGGAGTATTAGATTTAATGGATTTTATTTATCTTTAACATGACTTCTCTAAAATACTTTACTTTTTATTATCCAGTAAAAGATTGAAACTCCCCTAGATTCTCTGAATTCATACTGTTTAACATAAAATTATCTGACAGTCCTGAGAAATATTATATGCATCTAGACTCAAAGTCAGGCTAAAAATCATAGAGGAAAAGTTATATTTGCTAAAATATGCAATAAAATTGAGAATAAACTGCCTATGTGTCCTCAACAAAGAAAAATGTTTTTTCACTTGTAAAAACTTAAGCTTTCATGTATTCCGTTACTGTATTTTGGGGAAAATAATTGTTGGTTATTTTGTCACATTTCCTGTTGATTTCAAATGTGCTTTTATCTAGTTGTTTAAGCAAAAGTCTCTCAATTACTGTAACTGTAGCAGCAATACTGAGGAGCCCACAATGCCGAATTGTCCTGCAGAATATTTTTCAGAGCAGAAAATTTCAATTACCACAATTCTGGTGCTAATCTTAGGGTCCTTATATTACTAACTGTCTCTCTGAAGAAATCTTTGGAAAGGAGAAATACATTCTTAAAAAACATCAACTTCTTGGGGATTCACAACAAATGTAGCTGTCACTCATTTGATGTGTGTGGGCACATGTGTTTATTTCTTATTTAAATTGGCTGAGTTTTCCCTGAAGCAGATTTTATTGAGTCCCCCAACACACATACCAAGAGCTAAGTAAGGAAGTTTTTGGATGACTTGTACCCTCTAACTTTTAGTTCTTTGGACTGCTAGATGTTGGAAATTTTTTTTTCTATGCTATAAAAACCCAGAATTTTATTTTTCTTAGTATTATGTGCCGTTTTTTTCAATTACATTGAAATATTATCCTTCTCCTATCTCTACTATGATTAATAGGATCATGGGCCCATTTGTTTGTTGTTTGTTTTTAGCTTTAGAAAATGCACTGCTGCCCCATGTTCTCTTTATACTTTTTTTCAGTGGACCATGAGGCTTGTAAGATGTGGAAATGCAGTGACTCATACAACAAGCCAATAATAGCATATGAAAGATTTGCAGCTAGAGAGAAGCATACACATTTCTGCAAATCTGAGGTCTCAGTTATGTGTCTTGTCTCCTAAAAATTGGAAATCATTTTAGCTACTGTATCTGTGCTGCTAAACCTATGAAGAGACAGGTTGTCATGAAGTTCAGGATTGATATTTTTCAAAAGGATTTTAATATTCAAAATTGAAATAATGGTCAAAATTATTTCTAGGACATTAATGCCATATTGGTAATCTATCAAATATAGTACTGGGATCTGGATGTTTGTAGGGAGAACTACAAAAGCTTTATCTTTTGAATAGTGGTGGAACTATTGCAAACAATACAATTAGTTTCTAAAATAGTGATGTATTAGCTTTCTTTGTTGCTGTAACAAACTGCCACAAACTTATTGGCTTGAAACAAATTTATTCTTACCATTCTGTAGGTTAGAAATCTGACACTGGTCTCTCTGGGCTAAAATCAAGGTGTCAACAGGGTGATTACTTTCCAGAGGCTCTAGAGGAAAATCCATTCCCTTGCCTTTTCCAGCTTCTACCCCCCATTTCTTGGCTCACAGCCTCCTTTCACCATCTTGAAAGCCAAAGAAATATTGGATCTCTTTGACCATCCCTCCATAGTCACATCTCCCTCTGACCACAGCCGGGAAAGCTTCTTTGCTTTTACCAACCCATGAGATTAGATTTGGCCCACCTGGAATCTTGGATAATCCCAATGTCCATCTCACTTCCCACCTCAATGGAACCATCTCAATCTCCTTAACTTAGTCATATCTACAAAGTACTTTTTGCCATGTAAGGTAACACATTCAAAGGATCCAGGGATTAAGACACGAACATCTTTGGAGCCATTATTCTGCTTTTCACAGGTACTATTTTCAACACAAAGAGAAGTTGACACACAAGGTATACTCATTGTATCTCTAATAGTAAATACCCTATTATTTCTGTAGACTTTCCCCAAGCCTTCAATGCCAAAGCTTTCTTTCCACTGAAATATAGAGGAGCAGAACTGCATATTAAAATTACTTCTTTTCAGATTAAGGAATTTGAAATTAAAATAACTCTGATTGGTGTGTGTGTGTGTGTGTGTGTGTGTGTGTGTGTAGGTGTGTTTTCTGAGAGGCTATTTTCTTTTTTGAGGTACACGGGCCTCTCACTGTTGTGGCCTCTCCCGTTGCAGAGCTCAGGCTCCGGACGCACAGGCTCAGTGGCCATGGCTTATGGCCTAGCCACTCCACAGCATGTGGGATCTTCCCGGACCGGGGCACGAACCTGTGTCCCCTGCATTGGCAAGTGGACTCTCAACCACTGCACCACCAGGGAAGCCCTCTGAGAGGCTATTTTAACCACTTCTTTTGAAAAATATCTTTCCCTGTGAGTGTATTCTTCATTAGATGGGTCTGATTCAAATTATCATAGGCTAAATTGTGGTATCTGATCTGCTTTTCTCCTGACTCCAAATTTCCCACCTTGACTATCATCCCATTTGTCTTTAGTACAGAAAACTGCAGGTTGTGCAGATATAAATGCATTATGACAACTCTAATAAATGACCTGGCACTTAGTGTGAGAAAACAGATTTCCATATTTAGGAATGATGGCTGATTGAATGCTTCCTATGTAACCATTAGGCTTAGTTACTTTCCAACAGGTACATAGGATTTGGTTCTCCATTCTCAGCACTCCTTCCATTTCTGTCATCCCCAAACAGAGAGAGCTGCCATGAAAATCCAAAGAAGAAAGAAAACTTGCTTCTTCTTAAGATCAGCTAAGCTGACCTCCAAGAAATGTCAAATCATGCACCTCACCTTGGTTGCCATAAGTCTCACCTTTGCACAGACCTTGTTTTTAAGCAATCTTCACAACAGATTTATAAGTAGGCATTATTTCCTCATTTTACAGATGAAGTGCATGGAGTTCAGAGTGTCTGAGTGAGGTATCTAAGATCTTACGGCATTAGAGTTTACTGGCATTCAGGAACAAATTACAAGACATGCTAAAAGGCAAGAAAAAAAAACACATCCTGAAGAGACAAAACAATCATCAGAATCAACCTCAGATATGACAGAGATTTTGGAATTATGAGCTAATAAACTTAAAATATCTTTGATGAAGATGTTAAGGGCTCTAGTGGAAAAAGTAGACAATATGCAAGAACAAGTGAGTAATGTAAGCAGATAGATATACACTCTAAGAAAGAATCAAAGAAAGTGCTAGAAAGCAAAAATATAGTAACAGAAAGGAAGAATGTCTTTTATGGGCTCATCAGTAAACTTGCCAATGGCCATGGGGGGAAAAAATGTCAGTGAGTTTGAACATAGGTCAATAGAAACCTCCCAAGGTGAAATGCAAAGGAAAAAATTATATAACAAAACAGAATAAAAACATAACAAACATGTCACAAATAGAACATCCAAGAACTGTAGGACAATTTCTAAAGGTATAACATGTACATAATTGGAATAGCAGAAGGAGGAGAAAGAAGGAATGGAGGAGAGGAAATATTTGAAATAATAATGGCCCAGAACTTTAAAAAATGAATAACATACCACCAACCACAAATCTAGGAAGCTCAGATAATACTAAACAGAATAAATACAACATAAAGCAAGTAGAGAATGAATGAAAGTTTTCAAGTGTTGAAAGGGAAAACATCCATCAAGTCTGAATGTTATATCTAGCAAAATTATCCTTCAAAAGTAAAGAAATGAAGACTTTCTGAGACAAACAAAACAGGGGATTCATCACCATCAAACCTGTCTGACAAGAAATGTTAAAAGACATTCTTCAGGCAGAAGGAAAATCATATACGTCAGAAACTTAGATCAACCTAAGCAAAGGAAAAGCATCAGTAATAAATGAAGGTAAAATAAAATCTTAATTTTTGAATTTTTTTTTTATCCTTTATTTTATTTTATTTTTTTCCTTTTTTTTATTAGTTTCTGCTTTATAACAAAGTGAATCAGTCATACATATACATCTGTTCCCACATCCCCTCCCTCATGCATCTCCCTCCCTCCCACCCTCCCCATCCCTCCCCTCCAGGCAGTCACAAAGCACCGAGCTGATCCCCCTGTGCTCTGCGGCTGCTTCCCACTATCTATCTACCCTACGTTTGGTAGTGTATATATGTCCATGCCTCTCCCCCGCTTTGTCACAGCTTACCCTTCCCCCTCCCCATATCCTCAAGTCCATTCTCAAGTAGGTCTGTGTCTTTATTCCCGTTTTACCCCTAGGTTCCTCATGACATTTTTTTTTCTTATATTCCATATATATGTGTTAGCATACGGTATTTGTCTTTCTCTTTCTGACTTACTTCACTCTGTATGACAGACTCTAGGTCTTTCCACCTCATTACAAATAGCTCAGTTTCGTTTCTTTTTATGGCTGAGTAATATTCCATTGTATATATGTGCCACATCTTCTTTATCCATTCATCCGATGATGGACACTTAGGTTGTTTCCAGCTCCGGGCTATTGTGAATAGAGCTGCAATGAACATTTTGGTACATGTCTCTTTTTGAATTATGGTTTTCTCAGGGTATATGCCTAGTAGTGGGATTGCTGGATCATATGGTAGTTCTATTTTTAGTTTTTTAAGGAACCTCCATACCGTTCTCCATAGTGGCTGTACCAATTCACATTCCCACCAGCAGTGCAAGAGTGTTCCCTTTTCTCCACACCCTATCCAGCATTTCTTGTTTCTAGATTTCTTGATGATGGCCATTCTGACTGGTGTGAAATGATATCTCATTGTAGTTTTGATTTGCATTTCTCTAATGATTAATGATGTTGAGCATTCTTTCATGTGTTTGTTGGCAGTCTGTATATCTTCTTTGGAGAAATGCCTATTTAAGTCTTCTGCCCATTTTTGGATTGGGTTGTTTGTTTTTTTGCTATTGAGCTGCATGAGCTGTTTATAAATTTTGGAGATTAATCCTTTGTCAGTTGCTTCATTTGCAAATATTTTCTCCCATTCTGAGGGTTGTCTTTTGGTCTTGTTTATGGTTTCCTTTGCTGTGCAAAAGCTTTGAAGTTTCATTAGGTCCCATTTGTTTATCTTTGTTTTTATTTCCATTTCTCTAGGAGGTGGGTCCAAAAGGATCTTGCTGTGATTTATGTCATAGAGTGTTCTACCTATGTTTTCCTCTAAGAGTTTGATAGTTTCTGGCCTTACATTTAAGTCTTTAATCCATTTTGAGCTTATTTTTGTGTATGGTGTTAGGGAATGATCTAATCTCATACTTTTACATGTCCCTGTCCAGTTTTCCCAGCACCACTTATTGAAGAGGCTGTCCTTTCTCCACTGTACATTCCTGCCTCCTTTATCAAAGATAAGTTGGCCATATGTGCGTGGGTTTATCTCTGGGCTTTCTATCCTGATCCACTGATCTATCTTTCTGTTTTTATGCCAGTACCACACTGTCTTAATTACTGTAGCTTTGTAGTATAGTCTGAAGTCAGGGAGCCTGATTCCTCCAGCTCCTTTTTTCCTTCTCAAGATTGCTTTGGCTATTCGGGGTCTTTTATTTTTCCAAACAAATTTTGAAATTTTTTGTTCTAGTTCTGTGAAAAATGCCAGTGGTAGTTTGATAGGGATTGCATTGAATCTGTAGATTGCTTTGGGTAGTAGAGTCATTTTCACAATATTGATTCTTCCAATCCAGGAGCATGGTATATCTCTCCATCTGTTTGTATCATCTTTAATTTCTTTCATCAGTGTCTTATAATTTTCTGCATACAGGTCTTTTGTCTCCTTAGGTAGGTTTATTCCTAGATATTTTATTCTTTTTGTTGCAATGGTAAATGGGAGTGTTTTCTTGATTTCATTTTCAGATTTTTCATCATTAGTGTACAGGAATGCCAGAGATTTCTGTACATTAATTTTGTAACCTGCTACTTTACCAAATTCATTGATTAGCTCTAGTAGTTTTTCGGTAGCATCTTTAGGATTCTCTATGTATAGTATCATGTCATCTGCAAACAATGACAGCTTTACTTCTTCTTTTCCGATTTGGATTCCTTTTATTTCCTTTTCTTCTCTGATTGCTGTGGCTAAAACTTCCAAAACTAGGTTGAATAAGAGTGGTGACAGTGGGCAGCCTTGTCTTGTTCCTGATCTTAGTGGAAATGGTTTCAGTTTCTCACCATTGAGGACAATGTTGGCTGTGGGTTTGTCATATATGGCCTTTATTATGTTGAGGAAAGATCCCTCTATGCCTACTTTCTGCAGGGTTTTTATCATAAATGGGTGTTGAATTTTGTCGAAAGCTTTCTCTGCATCTATTGAGATGATCATATGGTTTTTCTCCTTCAACTTGTTAATATGGTGTATCACATTGATTGATTTGCGTATATTGAAGAATCCTTGCATTCCTGGAATAAACCCCACTTGATCATGGTGTATGATCCTTTTAATGTGCTGTTGGATTCTGTTTGCTAGTATTTTGTTGAGGATTTTTGCATCTATGTTCATCAGTGATATTGGCCTGTAGTTTTCTTTCTTTGTGACATCCTTGCCTGGTTTTGGTATCAAGGTGATGGTGGCCTCGTAGAATGAGTTTGGGAGTGTTCCTTCCTCTGAAATTGTTTGGAAGAGTTTGAGAAGGATGGGTGTTAGCTCTTCTCTAAATGTTTGATAGAATTCGCCTGTGAAGCCATCTGGTCCTGGGCTTTTGTTTGATGGAAGATTTTTAATCACAGTTTCAATTTCAGTGCTTGTGATTGGTCTATTCATATTTTCTATTTCTTCCTGAGTCAGTCTTGGCAGGTTGTGCATTTCTAAGAATTTGTCCATTTCTTCCAGGTTGTCCATTTTATTGGCATAGAGTTGCTTGTAGTAATCTCTCATGATCTTTTGTATTTCTGCAGTGTCAGTTGTTACTTCTCCTTTTTCATTTCTAATTCTATTGATTTGAGTCTTCTCCCTTCTTTTCTTGATGAGTCTGGCTAATGGTTTGTCAATTTTGTTTATCTTCTCAAAGAACCAGCTTTTAGTTTGGTTGATCTTTGCTATCGTTTCCTTCATTTCTTTTTCATTTATTTCTGATCTGATCTTTATGATTTCTTTCCTTCTGCTAGCTTTGGGGGTTTTTTGTTCTTCTTTCTCTAATTGCTTTAGGTGCAGGGTCAGGTTGTTTGCTCGAAATGTTTCCTGTTTCTTAAGGTGGGATTGTATTGCTATAAACTTCCCCCTTAGAACTGCTTTTGCTGCATCCCATAGGTTTTGGGTTGTCGTGTCTCCATTGTCATTTGTTTCTAGGCATTTTTTAATTTCCTCTCTGATTTCTTCAGTGATCACTTCGTTATTGAGTAGTGTATTGTTTAGCCTCCATGTGTTTGTATTTTTTACAGATATTTTCCTGTAATTGATGTCTAGTCTCATAGCATTGTGGTCGGAAAAGATACTTGATACAATTTCAATTTTCTTAAATTTACCAAGGCTTGGTTTGTGACCCAAGATATGATCTATCCTGGAGAATGTTCCATGAGCACTTGAGAAAAATGTGTATTCTGTTGTTTTTGGATGAAATGTCCTATAAATATCAACTAAGTCCATCTTGTTTAATGTATCATTTAAAGCTTGTGTTTCCTTATTTATTTTCATTTTGGACGATCTGTCCATTGGTGAAAGTGGGGTGTTAAAGTCCCCTACTATGATTGTGTTACTGTCGATTTCCCCTTTTATGGCTGTTAGTATTTGCCTTATGTATTGAGGTGCTCCTATGTTGGGTGCATAAATATTTACAATTGTTATATCTTCTTCTTGGATCGATCCCTTGATCATTATGTAGTGTCCTTCTTTGTCTCTTCTAATAGTCTTTATTTTAAAGTCTATTTTGTCTGATATAAGAATTGCTACTCCAGCTTTCTTTTGATTTCCATTTGCATGGAATATCTTTTTCCATCCCCTTACTTTCAGTCTGTATGTGTCTTTAGGTCTGAAGTGGGTCTCTTGTAGACAGCATATATATGGGTCTTCTTTTTGTATCCATTCAGCCACTCTGTGTCTTTTGGTGGGAGCATTTAGTCCATTTACATTTAAGGTAATTATTGATATGTTTGTTCCTATTCCCATTTCCTTAATTGCTTTGGGTTCGTTATTGTAGGTATATTCCTTCTGTTGTGTTTCTTGCCTAGAGAAGTTCCTTTAGCATTTGTTGTAAAGCTGGTTTGGTGGTGCTGAACTCTCTCAGCTTTTGCTTGTCTGTAAAGGTTTTAATTTCTCCATCAAATCTGAATGAGATCCTTGCTGGGTAGAGTAATCTTGGCTGCAGGTTTCTCTCCTTCATCACTTTAATTATGTCCTGCCACTCCCTTCTGGCTTGTAGAGTTTCTGCTGAGAGATCAGCTGTTAACCTGATGGGGATTCCCTTGTGTGTTATTTGTTGTTTTTCCCTTGCTGCTTTTAATATGATTTCTTTGTGTTTAATTTTTGACAGTTTGATTAATATGTGTCTTGGTGTATTTCTCCTTGGATTTATTCTGTATGGGACTCTCTGTGCCTCCTGGACTTGATTAACTATTTCCTTTCCCATATTGGGGAAGTTTTCAACTATAATCTCTTCAAATATTTTCTCAGTCCCTTTCTTTTTCTCTTCTTCTTCTGGAACCCCTATAATTCGAATGTTGGTGCGTTTAATGTTGTCCCAGAGGTCTCTGAGACTGTCCTCTGTTCTTTTCATTCTTTTTTCTTTATTTTGCTCTGCAGCAGTTATTTCCACTATTTTATCTTCCACCTCACTTATCCGTTCTTCTGCCTCAGTTATTCTGCTATTGATCCCATCTAGAGTATTTTTTATTTCATGTATTGTGTTTTTAATCGATGCTTGATTCATCTTTAGTTCTTCTAGGTCCTTGTTAACTGTTTCTTGCATTTTGTCTATTCTATTTCCAAGATTTTGGATCATCTTTACCATCATTATTCTGAATTCTTTTTCAGGTAGACTGCCTATTACCTCTTCATTTGTTAGGTCTGGTAGGTTTTTATCTTGCTCCTTCACCTGCTGTGTGTTTTTCTGTCTTCTCATTTTGCTTATGTTACTGTGTTTGGGGTCTCCTTTTTGCAGGCTGCAGATTCGTAGTTCCCGTTGTTTTTCGTGTCTGACCCCAGTGGCTAAGGTTGTTTCAGTAGGTTGTATAGGCTTCCTGGTGGGGGGGACTAATGCCTGTGTTCTGGTGGTTGAGGCTCAATTTTGTCTTTCTGGTGGACACGTCCACGTCTGGTGGTGTGTTTTGGGGTGCCTATGGCCTTATTATGTTTTTAGGTAGCTTCTCTGCTAATGGGTGGGGTTGTGTTCCTGCCTTGCTAGTTGCTTGGCATAGGGTGACCTGCACTCTAGCTTGCTGGTCGTTGATTGAAGCTGGGTGCTGGTGTTGGGATGGAGATCTCTGGGAGATTTTCGCTGCTTGATATTATGTGGAGCTGGGAGGTCTCTTGTGGACCCGTGTCCTGAAGTTGGCTCTCCCACTTCAGAGGCACAGCACTGGCTCCTGGCTGCAGCACCAAGAGCCTTTCATCCACCCAGCTCAGAATAACCGGGAGAAAAAGCAGAAAGAAAGAATTAGTAGAAGAAAGAAAGAGAGAGGGAAAGAAAGGAAGAAGGGAAGAAAGGAAGGAAGGAAGAAAGAAAGAAAGGAGGGAGGGAGTGAGGAAGGATGGAAAGAAAGAAGGAAAGAAAGGAGGGAGGGAGGGGGCAATGAAAGCAAAAGGAAGAGTGAATGGAAGAAGGGAGGGAGGGAGGGAGGAAGGAAAGAAAGAAAGAAAGACAGGAGGGAGGGAGGGAGGAAGGAAAGAAAAAGAAAGTGGAAAGAAGAAGGGTGGGAGGGAGGGAGGAAAGAAAAAGAAAGAAGGAAAGGAAGAGCGGAGGGAGGGAGGGAGGGAGGGAAGGTGGGAAAAAAAGAAAGAGCAGGTAAAGTAAAATAGAATAAAGTATGAAATATAGTAGCGTTATTAAAATTAGAAAGTAATTATTGAAAAAAAAAAAAAAAACCGACCGCTAGAACCCTGGGACATATGGTGGAAGCAAAGCTATACAGAGAGAATCTTACACAGAAGATTACACATACACATTCACAAAAAGAGAGCAGGGGGGAAAAATCAAAAATCTTGCTCTCCAAGCCCACCTCCTCAATTTGGGATAATTCGTTGTAAAAAGAGGAAAAGGGCAAGAAGTCTGAAATCTTGCTCTCTAAGTCCACCTCCTTACTTTGGAATAATTCGTTGTAAAAAGAGGAAATGGGGGGAAAGTCTTAAATCTTGTCCTCAAAGTCCACTTCCTCAATTTGGGATGATTCGCTGTCCATTCATGCACTCCACAGACGCAGGGCACATCAAATGGACCGTGGAGCTTTAATCCGCTGCCTCCGAGGCTGCACAGAGAGATTTCCCTGACTCTGCTCTCACAGCTCCCGGGTCTCAGCCTTGGACCTGGCCCCGCCTCTGTGCGTAGGTCGCCGGAGGGCGTCCGTTCTTCGCTCAGACAGGACGGGTTTAAAGGAGCCGCTGATTCGGGGGCTCTGGCTCACTCATGCAGAGGGGAGGGAGGGGCGCGCAGTGTGGGGCGGGCCTGCGGCGGCAGAGGCCGGCGTGACGTTGCAGCTGCCCGTGGCGCTCCGTGCGCTTTCCCGGGAAAGCCGTCCCCGGGTCTCGGGACCCAGGCAGTGGCGGGGTGCACAGGTCCCCCGGAAGGCGGGGCGGACAGTGACCCGCGCTCGCACACAGGCCCCGCGGCTGCGGCGGCGGCGGGCGGCGGCGGCAGCGGCGGCGGCGGGCGGCGGCGGCGTCGGGCCGCGGCGGCGGCGGGCGGCGTCGGGCGGTGGGCGGCGGCGGTGGCGGCGGCGGCGGCCCACGCCCGTCTCCGAGGTCCACGCCTTACCCGCGGCTCGCGCCTGTCTCCGGCGCTTCCCTAAGCAGCCCTTTTAATGCACTCTCCTCGCACACCAGGAAACGAAAGTGAAAGTGAAAAAAGCCTCTTGCCTCTTCAGCAGCTCCAGACCCTTTCCCTGGACTCCCTCCGGGCTAGCCGTGGTGCACTAACCCCTTCAGGCTCTCTTCCTGCCGCCAGCCCCAGTCCTCTCCCTGCGCTCCGACTGAAAGCCGATACCCAAGCCTCAGCTCCCAGCCCCGCCCGCCACGCGGCCGAGCAGACAAGCCTCTCGGGCTGGTGTGTGCCTGAGGGCACCGATCCTCTGTGCCGGAATCTCTCCGCTTTGCCCTCCACACCCCTGTTGCTGTGCTCTCCTCCGCTACTCCGAAGCTTTCCCCCTCCGCCACCTGCAGTCTCCGCCCGCGAAGGGGCTTGCAGTGTGTAGAAACCTTCCCTCCTTCACGGCTCCCTCCCACTGGTGCAGGTCCCGTCCCTATCCTATTGTCTCTGTTTATTCTTTTTTTCTTTTGCCCTACCCAGGTATGTGGGGAGTTTCTTGCCTTTTAGGGGGTCTGAGGTCTTCTGTCAGCGTTCAGTAGGTGTTCTGTAGGAGTTGATCCACGTGTAGATGAATTTCTGATGTATCTGTGGGGAGGAAGGTGATCTCCGCGTCTTACTCTTCCGCCATCTTCCTCCGGGGCCCCTGAATTTTTAATGAATCTAAAAGATATGTTTGTTTAAATCAATAATAGTAACAATGCATTGGGTGACTAAAGCATATGGAGAACTTTGAAATGAATGATAACAACGTCACAATGGGCAGGAGAGAGGAATTAGGAATAATACACACATGTTGGAATAAAATCCAAAATGCCAACAATACCAATTGCTGGTGAAGATATGGAACAACAGGAACTTCATTCATTGTTGGTGGGAATGCAAAAGAGTAAAGCCATTTTTGAAGACAGTTTGGCAGTTTCTTACAAAGCTAAATATAGTCTTAACATACAGTCCAGCTACTACTGTCTTAGGTATTTACTCAACTGACTTGAAAATTTAAGTATATTCAAAAAACTGCATGTGAATGTTTATTTATGAACTTTACTTACATATTGATAAATGAAATAAGGCAATTGTAAAAGATTACATATTCTATGATTCCATTTATATGACAATCAGGAAAGTTAAAACTATGGAGATGGTAAACTGCTCAGTGGTTGCCAGGGTTTAGGTATGAGGAGGTTAATAGCTCAGGGGATTTTCTAAGACAGTGAAACTATTCTGTATGATACTTAGTGAGGGATACACGACGCTATGCATTTGTCAAACCCAGAGAGTAAACCTTAAATGATGCAAAGAAAAAAAAAAACTTTAGGGAGTTAGAGGATCCGAGGATGGAATGTAAAATGTGACTAAATACATCTAACCATATTATGAATGTATGAAAAAAACCTAATTGAAGAAGGTAGGGGGAAAAGGTGCTGATCTATGTGACTTTAGAAATGAGTGGAGTATGTATCAATACGACAAAAAGCAAAAGAAACTGTACATAAGCACTGTATTCCAGCTGATAAAGTTGTATTCCAGCTGATAAAGTTGTATCCCATGGGAGTATGGATTTACAATTCTGAAACTGCAGTCCATATAAACTAGAATATAGACGGCAGATTTTCAGAGGCAGGTTTCTCACTGTTGGAGTGGGAGGTTACAGATAGTGGGCAGGAAAATGGAATGACTCATGTGTCAATGGATTAGAGCTGGAGGCATCAGTATAAACTCATGCTTAGCTTAATAAAGATACAGACAACCATATAGAATTATTTATGGATATGTGTATATACATGGGTTAGTATACAAACAAACATTTCCTTGCTCTGTCAGCTGAGAAGGCCTAGAAGCAATAATACCCTAGTAGCAATGAGCATACCTAGCACTCAGAACTTAGTTTCTAATACTATCACCAATAAAAGGAGCCAGGTCTCCTTGAACAAATTGCTGATTCTAGAACTGGGGCAGGAAATATACAGGATGATCCTTGAACATCTTGTGGTGCCAGAAGGTAAGGAAGTACGAAACAAACAAAACAAACAAAAACCAAAATGACACACAAAGAGCCAACTGAAAGAGCTCCCAATGACCAAAGCTGGAACAATTTGAGCAATAAAATAAAGTAATACTGGATTATAATCCAAAGTACAAAATAAATATTCATGAGTCCATTTTTATATAAATGATTGAATAAACAAATAAATAAATAAGGAAGAACAGACAAATCTCCCATGCAGAAGAATTCCAAATAATTTATTTATGCAGTTACTCAGCCCTGAAGGAGGTAAAGCACTGGAGCATAACTCTTCACTCCTTAAATATGGGGTAGACAAAGGAACTTCCTTTGAAAAAACACAGTATGGAAAAGGAACAAAAGAGTAACTCTGTGGAGGAAAAATTTAACAAACACCACTTGAGCCAGGTGATCATGGTCAACATCAACAATAATGTTAAGTAGATAGTATGTACTCTCGATATGATGTGATGAGAATGATATTTAACCTCTGTGCTCTTTCTCACCAAACTTCATAATCCCAATCTGATGATGAGAAAATATTGGACAAATCTCAATAGAGAGCCATTCTACAAAACTTCTGGCCAGTACTCCTTAAGGTTATCAAAGTCAAAGAAAGGTTAGACAACTATCACAGCCAAGAGGAGGTATGTAGTCATGATGACCAAGTGTAACGTGTTATCCTGGATGGGTTCCTGGAACAGACAAGGACATTAGGTAAAACTGAGGAAAATTGAATAAAATGTGAACTTTAGTTAATAATAGTGTATTAATATTGGTTCATTAATTGTGACAAATATACCATATTAGTGTAAGATATTAATAATTGGGGAAATTGGGTGGGGGTATATGGACACTCTTGGGCTTATTTTATCTTTTTTATTTTTTATTTTCTTCGGTTCGCGGGACTCTCACTGTTGTGGCCTCTCCCGTTGCGGAGCACGGGCTCCAGACGTGCAGGCTCAACGTCCATGGCTCACGGGCCCAGCCCCTTCGTGGCATATGGGATCTTCCCAGACCGGGGCACTAACCTGTGTCCCCTGCATCGGCAGGCGGTCTTGGGCTTATTTTAATAATTATCTGTAAATATAAAACTATTCTAAAATGAAGAATAGTTTAAAAAAATTTAAGCCTACAATGAAATACCTACTACTAGAAATCCCTTCTAGAATGGTTAAAATTTAAAAAAAATTCTGACAATAACAAAGAGCTAGTGAAGATACAGGTCAACTGGAACACTCATCTAACTGGAAATGCAAAATGTTACAGCCACTCTGGAAATCAGTTTGGCAGTTTCTTATAAAGGAAAGCACACATTTACCACAGGACCTAGCAATCTCACCCCAAACTACTTACCCTAGAGAAATGGAAACTTATGTTCCTATGAAAACCTGTGCACTACTGTTGGTGGGAATGTAAATTGCTAGAGCCACTGTGAAGAATAGTATGGAGGTTCCTTAAAAAACTAAAAATAGAACTACCATACGACCCAGCAATCCCACTACTGAGCATATACCCTGAGAAAACCGTAATTCAAGAAGAGTAATGTACCACAATGTTCACTGCAGCTCTATTTACAATAACCAGGACATGGAAGCAACCTAAGTGTCCATCGACAGATGAATGGATAAAGAAGATGTTGCACATATATATACAATGGAATATTACCCAGCCATAAAAAGAAATGAAATTGACTTATTTGTAGTGAGGTGGATGGACCTAGAGACTGTCATACAGAGTGAAGTAAGTCAGAAAGAGAAAGACAAATACCTTATGCTAACACATATATATGGAATCTAAAGAAAAAAGGTTCTGAAGGATCTTGGGGAAGGACAGGAATAAAGACACAGAGGTAGAGAATGGACTTGAGGACATGGCAAGGGGGAAGGGTAAGCTGGGACAAAGTGAGAGAGTGACATGGACTTATATACACTACCAAATGTAGAATAGATAGCTAGTGGGAAGCAGCTGCATAGCACAGGGAGATCAGCTCGGTGCTTTGTGACCACCTAGAGGGGTGGGATAGGGAGGGTGGGAGGGAGATGCAAGAGGGAGGGGATATGGGGATATATATATATATAGCTGATTCACTTTGTTATACAGCAGAAACTAACACAACGTTGTAAAGCAGTTATACTCCAATTAAGATATTAAAAAACAACAACAACAACAAAAACCTGTGCACTAAAATTTATAGCAGCTCTATTTATAATAACCCCCAAACTGGAAACCCAATAACCTTCAAGAGATAAATAAATAAAGTGTGGTATAGCCATACAATGGAATGGGACTCAGAAATAAAAAATGAATAAGCTATTGATCCACCCAATAACTAAAAAAACTTTCAAAGACCTCGTGTCCCTGAAAGCTGTCTCCAAAGGTGATGTGCTCTGTAATTCAATTTAGGTGACATTCTAGAAAAGACAAAACGATAGTGATGAGGAACAAAATTGTGGTTACTAGGAGGTTAAGGGTTAGTGAGGGTATGACCATAATAATAGAATATCAAGTGAGAATTTTAGGGTGATGCAACTCTTGTGTTCTGCTTGTGATGGCATTTACACAAATCCATACATTCGTGTATTAAAATGCATAAAATACAGGTGTTAAGATATATCAAAATAGCCTGTTACTGTGTATTACTTTTAAAATAAAATAAAAAATGAAAGCAGCAGAGTTTAGAGCCAATCCAGGACTACTAAAAAAATAACAACACACCAGACTCTATACCACATTTCTTATACCCTTTTTGCTCACTCTAACCTCATTAAAAACTTCTTTTCCTTATTCCCCGGTTTACAATATATCTAGGTCAAGGTTGAAAAATATTAGAACTTTTATTCCTGCCCTCAGATATTTTGTGAATATTTCATTCATAATCAAGTTATAAAAATTCTCTTTAAATTTCAATGTATTTACCAATTTCCCTTTCCCTTTTGTCATTCCCATGTTCCCAAATTGCTTTCAAATCTAACTAGGAAAATATAAATTTCTCTCTACACTTTTTTAACCAACATAGTCTATAGGGAAGAAAGTACATTAAAAATAATAGAGGCAGGGCCATTACATTTAAAAAATTAAACAGCATGATTTAAGTTCCTTCAAACGTGAACTACTACCGATTTACGCCTTCAATTTATCTTTATAAATGTGAAAGAGGAGGAAAAGTCAAAGAAAAGTACTAGCTGGTTAAGGAGGCAATGTAGCATAGTGGAGAGATCAGGGTTTCTCAACCTCAGCACTACTGGCATTTGGGGATGACAATTGTTGTGAGTGGCTGTCCTGTGCATTGCAGGATGTTGAACAGCATCTCTGGTCTCTACCCAACAGATTCCAGTGGCATCTCCCACACAACTGTGACAACCAAACATATCTCCAGACAATACCAAAGTCCCCTGGGGGGCAAAATCCCCCCAGGTTGAGAACCACTCAGATGAAACAAGGGACTTGTAGGCCAAAGGTGAGGATTCAGTCCAACTTCCCCCATTAGTAGCTGAGCACTTCTGAAGAAATCATGTAGCTTCTTTGACCTTTGCTTTCACATAGCACTGAAATAGGCTGAGGCTATTTCTATGAAATTCAAATAAGATAATATATGAAAGACAAATAGTAAATGGTATTATGATTATTAATGAGTGACACAGATATAAACCCTGGATTGGAACTGAGACATAAAGATATGAAACTCTATAAAAGATATGACTAGGGCTTCCCTGGTGGCGCAGTGGTTGAGAGTCCGCCTGCCGATGCAGGGGACGCGGGTTCGTGCCCCGGTCTGGGAAGATCCCACATGCCGCGGAGCGGCTGGGCCCGTGAGCCATGGCTGCTGACCTGCGCATCCGGAGCCTGTGCTCCGCAACGGGAGAGGCCACAACAGTGAGAGGTCCGCGTACCGCCAAAAAAAAAAAAAAAAAAAAAGAAAGAAATATGACTAATATAAAGCAGTATTTTTTTTAATTGGAGTATAGTTGCTTTACAATGTTGTGTTAGTTTCTGCTGTACAGTGAAGTGAACCAGCTATGTGTATACATATATCCCCTCCCTCTTGGACTTCCCTCTCACCCCACCTCCGTCCCACCATCTAGATCATCACAGAGCACCGAGCTGAGCTCCCTGTGCTTTATACCAGGTTCCCACTAGCTATCTATTTTACACATGGTAGTGTACACATGTCAATCTAAATCTTCCAATTCTTCCCACCCCCCTTTCCCCCCGCCATGTTTACACATCTGTTCTCTATGTCTGGTCTCTATTCCCGCCCTGCAAATAAGTTCATCTGTACCATTTTTCTAGATTCCACATATATACGTTAATATACGGTGTTTGTTTTTCTCTTTCTGACTTATTTCACCCTGTATGACAGACTCTGGTTCCATCCACATCTCTACAAATGACTCAATTTCTTTTTTTTTTTAAACTTTTTTTAAATTGAAGAATAGTTGATTTACAATATTGTGTTAGTTTCTGGTATACAGAAAAGTGATTCAGTTTTATATATATATATGTGTGTGTGTGTGTGTGTGTGTATTCTTTTTAAGATTCTTTTCTGTTACATTTTATTACAAGATATTAAATATAGTTCCCTGTGCTATACAGTACGACCTTGTTGTTTATCTATTTTATATATAGTAGTTTGTATTGGCTAATCCCAAACTGTTAATTTCTCCCTCCCTCCCTGCCCCTTTCCCCTCTGGTAACCATAAGTTTGTTTTCTATGTCTGAGTCTGTTTCTGTTTTGTAAATAATTTCATTTGTACTATTTTTTAGATTCCACATGTAAGTGATATCATATGATATTTGTCTTTCTCTGTCTGACTTACTTCACTTAGTATGATAATCTGTAGGTCCACACATGTTTAAAGCAGTAATTCTTAATGGGGGTAATTTTGCCACCCAGGGGACATTTGGTAATGTCTGAAGGCATATTTAGTTGTTAGAATTTGGAGAGGGGTGCTACTGGCATCTAGTGTGTAAAGGCCAGGGATGTGGATGATGCTACATATCCTCCAAAGCATAGGGCAGCTCCCTTGACAGCAAAGAATTATCCAGCCCAAAATATCAATACTACTGAGGTTGGGAAATCATGATTATAAAGACTTTTTAGGACTCTGAGGGGTATTTTTCCTAGAGTGACTCTGTCAGGCAGGCTTCTGGCAGGAAGCAAAATGCTCACTCAGCTAGGATCTTAGAAGTGCATGAATAAAGAAACGGCTTCCAGAACTGTGTGCAACTTGAGGAGACGGGCAAGTGATACGAAGGCTCCCAAGGTTTGTCAATAGAAGGAAGCTGTGACTCCCCAGGCATGAAGAATCCAGGATGTAGAGATCGTATTTCTAGAGCCTCATGAGAGCTGGAGCTTTGGAAGGGAGGTGACTTGACAGGAGCGGTGGTCACAGATTCTGCCAGAACTTGGTACTGAAGCCGGGAGAGAGCAAGCGGAGAACTACTCCAATCTCTCTTTCTTCCCTTAGATCTCCCACCAAACCCAATGGGAGACCAGGGGACAAAGATGCCCAGGAACTGCAGGCTTTGAGGTTGATGCCTCCCAGGGCACAGAGCAACACAGAGAAGCACTAAGACTTTACTTGTAGTAGACCTGCAGGGATGGGGATTGGGTGGAGGAATGGAAAACACAGAATAGCCTGAAGAGTCCGTCTTTCTTTTCTTTTAAATTGAAGTATGGTTGATTTACAATAGTGTGTTAATTACTGCTGTACAGCAAAGTGATTCAGTAATACATATATATACACTATTTTTTAAATATTCTTTTCCATTACGGTTTATCATAGGATATTGAATATAGTTCCCTATGCTATACAGTAGGACCTGTTGTTTATCCATTCTATATATAAAAGCTTACATCTGCTAACCTCAACCTCCCAGTCCATCCCTCCCCCAACCCCCTCCCCTTGGCAACCACCAGTCTGTTCTCTAGTACCGTGATTGTGTTTCTGTTTCTGTTTCACAGATAGGTTCATTTGTGTCATATTTTAGATTCCACATATAAGTGATATCATATGGTATTTGTCTTTCTCTTTCTGAGAGTCACCTTTCTTATTTTTCCCATAGCATGCTTATTAGATATCTATAGCTGGTGAAAGGCATAGCAAAGAAGATTAGAATCCACAGTGCCAATATCTGGGTGAGAAGGAAAATACTATTTCCCAGGGTATTCAACTCATCCTCCAAGCCATTGTCATACTCAGCAATTTTAAGTAGAACCCAAACTGACTTTCCAAGTTCTATATTTCACAAAGAACTCATGCCTCATAGTCAGCTACTGCTGATTTTGAGGCAGGAATCAGGAGTGAGGTGGATGTATTTCTATTGATAAGGTTGTCAGATGAACTGGGGTGTAGCCAAGAAGTCAATGTTCCAACCCAGTTGCACTCTTCACTAGCTGTGTGACCTTGTGAAATTCTCAGATCTTCCATTTGCAAAAAGGAGCAACTGCATAGAACTAATAGGTGAGCTGCCTGGGACCAGAGAGATCCTCCAGTACCATGTGAACTATATGAGGCCCTGAGTGGGGAAGAGAAACCATTGTTCACTCCAACTGGAAAATTCCAGCAACTGTGGCAAGAGCAGATCAAACCAACCCCAAACCCAAAGCAAAAATGTTAGCTGCTGAGACTCTCAGGGGGTCAAAAAGATGAACCACATAACTTGCCCAACGATATTATTAAAATTTGATTTTGTCTTTGAATAAATATTACTGAATACAAACCATAGCCAGGGGTTATGCCAGGTAGCTGAGCACTAAAAGATGTCACAGACAAACTTTTTCTTGAGGAAGTTCTCAGCCATGTGAAAAAGTTATTTGTTGTCTTCATACATGCTATCAAAAGTGTTTATGTATTGATATATATACACTACCAAATGTAAAATGGATAGCTAGTGGGAATCAGCTGCATCGCACAGGGAGATCAGCTCGGTGCTCTGTGACCACCTAGAAGGGTGGGATAAGGAGGATGGGAGGGAGATGCAAGAGGGAGGAGATATGGGGATATATGTATACGCATAGCTGATTCACTTTGTTATATAGTAGAAACTAACCCACCATTGTAAAGCAATTATACTCCAATAGAAGATGTTTAAAAGAAGTGTTTATGTTTTATTTGTATGTTTAATCAATTTAGCTATTGAAAAGCTAGCATTCAACAACCATCTGTCCAGGACCCCTCCAAACCAACATTCTTACCCTAGGAGACTAACATTTCCCTTGGGGATTATGGCACTGTGCCACGAGGGTCTAAGCATGTGCTGCTGGGATATTCTCTTCTGTCTTCTCTGGCTACCCTCCATACGCTCTATTCTCAAAAGATGTTTTAAAAGTTCTCTAGATGTGCATAACGTCCCTCTGGTGTCACTTCTCTTCATGTGATCTTGATGGTACTCTGGTTCTTTCCGTGTACTCTGAAAGTCTTTCTTCCCAGTAACTGCCCCTATTATCAACTTCCCATGTTCCAAGTAATGGCTACATTCTTCTGCAAACCCTTGAATGTATTCTCCAAGTTTATGCCTCTTTCGGTAATGGACTATTCAAATCCCAAAAGAAGCAGTATCTTCTCTTCGATTTTTCACAACCCATCCCCCATGCCTCTCACATGGCCAATTGTACCTGCAGCCCTGGCGTGGTCCAGCTTATGTTCTATGCATTGCAACTTTGCAAGAGTGCTACCTAGCACATGAGATAAATGTCAAGGGATTTGAAGAGAACTGGAAATGGGTCAGCCTTTTGGATCTTGGGCTCTGACTGAACCCTTTTCCTGCTACTCTCTTCAGCCATTTTCAGTGCAATGCTGTTAAATATTTACCACCTCATTTGTCCTTTCACCTCTGAATTACCCAGTGATGTAGCTAGAAATTTAGGGTTCTCAATCAAAAGTGTTTGGAACCCATTATGTTTATTTCTAGAATTCTTCCAATTCAGGTTCCATTTAAGTGGCATTCAAACCCCAAAGAGTGAGGAAAGCAGAGGCACCAGCAGGATGTTTCTGATTCCTCTAATCACTAGGACCAAGTTACTAAAGCAGAGTTGGAACAATGCTTCATTACCCCTATTTTTGTCATTGGTTTTCCTTTAAGATCTAGACTCCATCATTTTGTAAAAGGTCTGCAAGAGTCTCAGCCAGAAGCACATTTCTGATGAACTAGGTTATGGAGAACAATACATTACATATTTGTGTTAGTTTTCTGTGGCTGCATAAACTATTACCCCCATACTTAGTATCTTAAAACAATAAACGTATTATCTCACAGTTCCTGAGTCAGGAATTAGGGAGCAGATTTGCTGAGTGGATCTGGTTTAGGATCTCTCCTGAGTTTGTGGTCAAGATGTCAGATGGCACTGCCATCCCCTGAAGGTGACTGGGGCTGGAGGATCCACATCCAAGGTGGCTCACTTCCATGTCTGTCAAGTTAATGCTGATTGTTGGCAGGAGACCTCAGTTCTTCCCTACATGAACCTCTCCAGAGGGTTGCTGTACCTGGCTTTCCCAGAGTGATCCAAGAGAACAAGGCAGATGTTGCAATGTCTTTGATGACCTAGTTTTAGAAGCCACACACTGTCATTTCCACACTATTCATGAATACCAGGTGGTGAAGTTCATTGGAGGCCATCTTGGATGGCATCTGGGAGCTCATTTACCATGTCTAATGGCATTCAAGTTTTTCAATAAAATATACACATGATTTAATCAATACATATTTTGATAATGAAAATCATCCTGGAATACCTAAGTATGACTTCTAAAGAATTGAATTTTCATTACCAACTTCCAAGGCTTGTGAGACTACACCAAAATCTAACCAAACTCCACATGATGCTGCAATTTCCTTTTTCTCATGTGGGTAACAGAGTTTTTAGAAGAACTCTTCCTCAGTCACATAACTTTGAAATTGTGACATGTGCTTGTGGGTCAGTCTTAAATTTACGTCTCTAACATCTTTGAAGATTAAGAACATTTTCCTCCTTCAGAGAAATCTCAACTGATACTATGAACAATTATATGCCAACAAATTTGACAACCTAGAAGAAATGGACGATTTCTAGAAACGTAGGGCCCACCAAAGTTGAATCAAGAAGAAATAGGTAATTTGAACAGACCCATCACTAGAAGTGAAATAGAATCTGTAAAAAACAAAACAAAACAAAAAAACTTCCTACAAACAAAAGTCCAGGACCAGATGGCTTCACAGGCAAATTCTACCAAACATACAAAGAAGAACTTATACTGATTCTTCTCAAACTCTTCCAAAAGACTGACAAGGAGGGAATACTCCCAAAGACATTCTATGAAGCTACCATCATCCTGATACTAAAACCAGACAAAGACACCACCAAAAAAGAAAATCACAGGCCAATATCTTTGGTGAGTATAGATACAAAAATTCTCAACAAAATATTAGCAAACCAAATCCAACCACACATAAAAAAGATCATATACCATGACTGAGAGTGTTTCATCCCAGGTTCACAAGAATGGTTCAACATATGCAAATCAACCAGTGTAAAATACCACATTAACAAAAGAAAAGTAAAAAAACACATGATCATCTCAGTAGATTCAGAAAAAAGCATTTGACAAAATTCAACATCCATTCATGATAAAAACTCTTACCAAAGTGGGAATAGAGGGAACATATCTCAACATAATAAAAACCATTTATGACAAACCCACAGCTAATGTAATACTTAATGGTGAAAAGGTGAAAGTCTTCCCACTAAAATCTGGAACAAGACAAGAATGCTTGCTCACACCACTTCTCTTTAACATAGCATTGGAAGTCCTAGCCACAGCAATCAGACAAGAAAAAGAAATAAAGTTATCCAAATTGGAAGAGAAGAGGTAAAATTGTCACCATATGCAGATGACATGATACTATATATAGAAAACCCTAAGGACTCCACACAAAAACTACTAGGTCTAATAAGTGATTTCAGCAAAGTATAAGGATACAAGATTAACATTCAGAAATCAGTTGCATTCCTTTACACTAACAATGAAATAGCAGAAAGGGAATGTAAAAAAACAATACCTTTTAAAATTGCACCAAAAAAAATAACCTAGAAATAAACCTGACCAATGAGGTGAAAGACTTATATGCTGAGAACTATAAAACATTAATAAAGGAAATAAAAGAGGATTCAAAGAAATGGAAAGATATCCCATGCTCTTGGATTGGAAGAATTAACATTGTTAAAATGCCAATACTACTCAAATGTGATCCCTATCAAATTACCCATGACATTTTTCACAGAACTAGAACAAATACAAAAATTTATATAGAACCATAAAAGACCCAGAATTGCTCGAGTAATACTGAGGGAAAAAAATAAAGCAGGAGGCGTAACTCTCCCAGACTTCAGACAATAATACAAAGCTACAGTAATCAAAACAGTGTGGTATTGGTACCAAAACAGGCATATGGATCAATGGAAAAGAACAGAGAGCGCAGAAATAAATCCACACACCTACGGTCAATTCATCTTCAACAAAGGAAGCTAGAATATAAAATGGGAAAAATACAGTCTCTTCAGCAAGTGTGCTGGGAAAGTTGGTCAGCTGCACATAAATCAATGAAGTTAGAACACACCCTCACATGATGCACAAAAATAAACTCAAAATGGCTAAGGACTTAAACATAAGACATGACACCATAAAACTCCTAGAAGAGAACATAAGCAAAACATTCTATGACATAAATCATACAAATGTTTTCTTAGGTCAGTCTCCCAAGGCAATAGAAATAAAACCAAAAATAAACAAATGGGACCTAGTCAAACTTACAAGCTTTTGCACAGCAAAGGAAACCATAAACAAAACGAAAAGACAACCTACAGAATGGGAGAAATATTTGCAAATGATGCAACAGGCAAGGATTTAATCTCCAAAATATACAAACAACTCATACAACTCAACAATGACAACCAAAAAACAAATAGCCCAATCAAAAAAATGACAGAAAACCTTAATAGACATTTCTCCAAAGAAGACATTCAGATGGTCAGTAGGCACATGAAAAGATGATCAACATCAGTAATTTTTAGACAAATGCAAATCAAAACTACAATGAGCTACCACCTCACGCTGGGCAGAATGGCCATCATTAAAAAGTCTATAAATAACGAATGTTGGAGAGGATGTGGAGAAAAGGGAACCCTCCTACACTGTTGGTGGGAATATCAGTTGGTACAGCCACTATGGAAAACAGTATGGAGGTTCCTCAGAAAACTAAAAATAGAATTACCATATGATCCAGCAATTCCACTCCTGGGAATATACCTAAACAAAACTATAATTCAAAAAGACACATGCACCCTTATGTTCATAGCAGCACTCTTCACAACAGCCAAAAATGGAAACAACCTAAATGTCCATTGACAGATGAATGAATAAAGAAGATGTGGTACACATATACAATGGAATACTACTCAGCCATAAAAAAGAACAAAATAATGCCATTTGCAGCAACATGGATGCAACTAGAGATTATCATACTAAGTGAAGTATGTCAGAAAGAGAAAGACAAATATCATATGATATCACTTATATGTGGAATCCAAAATATGGCACAAATGAACATATCTACAAAACAGAAACAGACTCATAGACATAGAGGACAGACTTGTGGTTGCCAAGGGGTAGCGGGGTAGGGAGAGGGATGGACTGGGAGTTTGGGGTTGGTAGATGCAAGCTATTATATTTAGAATGGATAAACAACAAGATCCTAATGTATAACACAGGGAACTCTATTGAATATCCTGTGATAAACCACAATGGAAAAGAATACAAAAAAATGAATGTCTATATGTGTATAACTGAGTCACTTTGCTGTACAACAGAGATTGGCCCAACATTGTAAATCAACTATACTTCAATTGGGAAAAAAAGGTACGATTTCCTCTTTCAAAAAACATTATAAATATTGATACAAATTGGCTATTCTTAGGAAGCAGCTTAAACAGCAGCTGTGATTCTGTTCTTGTTTTTTAAATTTGTTGACATTAGCTTGCTTACATGACCCAGAACCCACAACCTGCATTTTGAATTGCACATCTGTACCTATGTTATCACATTTCAATCTGTATGTGGTCTTCCCAACAATTAGATGGAGTTTATATTTTATCAAAATTCTGTATTCATTTTAGTTTTAGAATGGTATTCTAGGTAAACATGGGATTTCTAAGGCCATAGCATTCCAGGTATAATTGGTTTTCAAAGGACGTTTCCCACATTCTACTAGAGTGTCACACCCAGAGGCTTTCAGCATATGTGGCTCAGGTGCAGCCTTTGGCAGGAGTAAGCCAAATGGGAAAGACTATCCTTTGTAGTTACAGATTTAGATTCTGGTTGAGATTCAGCTTCTTTAACTCAATGTCATCCTGACACCTTGTTGTCAGGTGTGAACAAGGTGGCAGGTCTGCTACTGTGTTTCCCAGATACCCTGACTCTTCCACATCACTAGAACCTAAGTTTTCAATCTTTCTATGACACACTGCTCTCACAAAGTGTTTAGCTTTAAAGTAATTCAGCCGCCACAAAACATTCAGTGTCCCGAAGTTGAGCCACACTATTTTCATTTACCGCCTAAACGATCATGACACTACTTTTGCAAAACACCTCTTTGAACTCTGTCTCTAAGAGTTTTGACTCCAGAGTGTAGTGGATACAACTTCTTAGGAAACTCAATGGAAAACGCTGATCTTGGAATCTAAATGAAGTAGCACATAATCTGAAGGGCTTTCTTTCCCTGTTATAAACTGGCATGCTGACAACACCAACAAGGCCAAATGGACATCATGGTGAGAAGCCAAGCCAAAGGTTTAGAAGTACAGAGCAAGCCTCTTAACTGCTAGGATGAGGTTGTTTGTTTTGGTGCAAGTCTAAAAGGTTAGCCCAGATCTTCCAAAAAAAGAGGATCATACTCAGAAAACGGAGTCACATGAAAAGGAATCAACCATAGCATCCACTTCAACACAATATAAATGAACTAAACATCATATTCCAGAGGAAATCACCTAATGAATACCATCTGCCTATATTTAATTGGGGTTGTTTAAGGATTCTAAAAAAAAAAAAAAATTCTAAATACTGGTGAGTTTTCCTTGGAGAAATATAATCAAAGTTATTACTCAGTGGAAATTATAATTATTACTACTTATTAAACAAACAGTAATTTTGGCAAGAAAGCTTGAGGACAACATATTATGAGAAAAAAATAAATAAACAAAGGGAAACAATAACCCAGAGTCAAGCAAGTCAATTATTAGCAAATACATCCATGAGAAGTGCTTAAAGTCTATGGACTTTTGATCAAATATTGTTAAATTTTAATAAGAAACAAACTAGTATGTGGTATGTCATACATCATACATCATTTGACATGTACTGATGCGTTCTTCTTGGAAGCATTGTCAGAATTTTGTAAAATTGAAGCTCTTTAGCTGTATTTCAGAGGTTTTTTAAAATAAATATGGAATTAATAAGATGATGTGCTTTTATAAATTGAATACACTAGGTAAATGCAGTATGGCAGTTTACTAAAGTAATAGAAAACCATACAGGAAAAAAACGGATTGGCCTAGTCATATTAGGGTTTTCTCTGAGGATTTTGTAATCAGATGAAATCTGTTCCATTGAAGGCTTAATCGAATGAAAACTTGGAGTGTAGCAAAAATTCACATACAAGGGTAGTGTTTTGCATTTGTTAAAATGCATAGATTATGGAGTAGTTTTTAAGACAATCTGTGTGGTGGAAGATAGCATATTGTCTTATAGAAAGACGATCAGGAGCAAGAAGATTTGCAATTTAGTCCCGGTTTCATTGTGTAATAGCTTGTGACCTTGATCAAGTCACATCCTTTCGACCTGAATTTTTGTTCTGGAGAGCTGACATAAAAATCATTCTTTTATCCATTTCACAGGTCTGATGTGATGATCCATATACATGGAAGTACTCTGTAAACTCTTAAATGCTGAATAAATGTATTTTTATTGTATTCAAGTATATGCAGTAGCAATTTAAGCTTATAAAGAGTTGCCTGATACTGATCTTCAGGGAATTTACTTTAATGAATACTTGACTAAGATTTAAATTAATGCAACAATTTAGTGTATACAATTACTGCTTCTCGAGGTTGTTTCTCTTGAGTAAGCCATTTCCTCCACGGTCTTTAGTTCATTATAAAGAATATGACCATCTCTTTTTACATTAAAAGTACAAAGAAAAAATTCAATCCAGCAGCTTTCCCTGCAGTTGTTTCAATCCATTTAGAAAGTGGAAGCTTACTTTGTGCTAAACTCTGTAGGAGTGAATCTGCTTTGTCTTTCATTCAGAGTTTTCACCAATAGGGACATATGTGATGATTGCACATAACTAAGTATAATACAAAGCAGATGAAAAAAAATTTTCTAAGAATGGCCCGAAGTACTGCTGATGCTCTAAGGAGAGACTTTGTTTCTAGAGAGAGATTTAGAAGAGCTTTAGAGAGGTGAAATTTCACCTGATAGATCTGGTTAAACAGCATATTCTAGGCAATTAGAGCATAGAGGTGAAGAGTAGTTTAATTTGGTGAGAAGGTACATTGCCTGGGGAAGTAGAGGGGAACTGTGGCTGGAAAGATTGGCTGAGGCTGCATCAGGAAGGATTTTGAAAGCAAAAAACAGGCAGAACAAAAAGCCAGTAAGAACAGAAGAGACACCCTTCCTTTCCTCTTAGGCGATTGTGTCTAATTATTGTTTTTCTTATAACAAAAAGCAGTACATGTCTGTACAGGGGGAAATCTTCACAAAACAATACAAACAGGCAGAAGAAGAAAATAAATATTTAAATCTCACAATGACTCTGTTGTGTTTTAATCTACATTTTACAAACTGAGAAACTCAGCTTAGAGAGAATAAATATTGTCCAGGTTCATTTATATGGACTGAATTGTGTCCCCCTCTCCCCCAAATTCATATGTTGAAGCTCTAACCCTCAATATGATAATGTTTGGAGGTGGGGCCTTTGGAAGGTAATTAGGTTCAGATGAGCTCATGGTGTGTATGTAGGGGGGTGGCCTGGTCTGATGCGATTAGTGTCTTTATACCAGAGTGTCTTTATACTCTGGTGTCTATACACCAGAACTCTCTCTCTGTCTCTCTATCTCTCTCTGGGGGCTCTTACAGAGCGGACACCATGTGAGCACATAGCAAAAGGTAGCATCTACAAGCCAGGAAGGAAGATCTCACCAGAAACCGATCATGCTGGCACCTGATCTTGGACTTTTAGCCACCAAAACCGTGAGAAAATAAATGTCTATTATTTGAGAAACACAGTCTATTTTGATTATGGCAGCCCAAACTGTGTAATACACTCACGTAGCTGGATTAAAACTCAGGTTAACACTCAAGATGAACACTTTTAACCTCAAGATTAAATAAAAATAATGCAATCTACCTCCAAAGTTAAGGCAAATAATAATAACAGCTAAACAATTTTCTAAATACTTTACATGTATTAACTCATTAAACCCTTACAATAAAGTTATGAGGTTTGTTCTATTATTATTCCTTTTTTTTAAAATGAGGTATAACTGACATACAACATTGTATTAGTTTCGGGTGTACAACATAATGATTCAATATTTGTATATGTTGAGAACTGATCACTACAATAAGTCTAGTTAACATCTGTAACTATATGTAGTTACAGAATTTTTTTCTTGTGATAAGAACTTTTAAGACTTACCTTCTTAGCAACTTTCAAATATGCAATAGCTTTATTAACTATAGTCATCATGCTGTACATTACATCCCCATGACTTATTTATTTTATAACTGGAAGTTTATACCTTTTAACGCCACTTACCCATTTAGCCCTCCCTCACCCCTGCCTTGGGCAACCACCAATATGTTCTCTGTATCTATTCTTTTGTCGTTGTTTTAGATTTCACATATATACGAGATCACATAGTATTTGTCTTTCTCTGCCTGACTTACTTCACTTAGCCTAATGTCCTCAAGGCCCATTCATGTTGTCACAAATGATAAGATTTCATTTTTTATGGCAGAATAATATTCTATTGTATATATATATATATATATATATATACACACACACACACACACACATCATCTTTAACCATTCATCTGTGGATGGACATAAGTTGTTTTCATATTTTGGCTGTTGTAAATAATGCTGCAAAGAACATGGGGATGTATATACCTAGAAGTGGAATTGCTGGATCATACTGTAGTTCTATTTTGAATTTTTTAAAGAATCTCCATTCTATTTTGCATAGTGGCTGCAATCCCAACAACAGTGCATGAAGGTTCCCTTTTCTCCACATCCTCGTCAACATGTTATTCCTTGTCTTTTTGATAATAGCCATTCTAACAGATGTGAAGTGATATTTCATTGTGGTTTTGATTTGCTTTTCCCTGATGATTAGTTATGTTGAATATCTTTCCATGTACCCTTTGGCTATCTGTATGTCTCTTTGGAAAAATGTCTATTCAGATCCTTTACCTATTTTTTAGTTGAATTTTTTGTTTTGTGCTATTGAGTTGTATGAGTTCTTTATATATTTTGGATATTAACCTTTCAACTGGTATATGATTTGCAGTTATTTTCTCCCATTCTCTATGGCTGCCTTGTTATTTTGGTGAAGGTCTTTTGCTATACAGAAGTTTTTAGTTTGGTGTAGTCCTATTATTTTCCTTTAATACACTAATAAAATGATTTAAAAAGACATTATAACAACAAAATTCAAACCTTAAAATAAATAATGGGGAATAAATAATAACTCGAGTTGAGATACCCTTTTGACAATGATAGGTTGGATTCAACTCTAAGTGAAGATTTTTTGTTTTGTGTTTTGTTCTGTCTATAATCAATTCCTAGGCTGACAGTGTTTCTGGAACAAACGTTTTGTAATCTCATGCTTCAGATACTCATGGTGATAAATTATAATGGCCTTGAAATAGAAGAATCTGGAATGTGATAAGCATAAACACATGGGACACAGATATGCAGACTGAATGGCTCTGAGAAATGTTTATCTGTTTAGAGACCTAAATTCAAAGTTTTGCATGAAAATTTGCAATAAGTTAACTGACTGTCTGGGTATTCTGAGCACACACAGCCATCACACATCATTAATAATCTATCTAGAGGATAAATTATCTTAGTCAAATAAAGACCTTATCACAATAGAAAAATTGCCATAGAGGAAAGACATACACTTATTCATCAACTTGGAAGGATCATAAAAGAACCAGAAAAGCATAGTTAGTGGTAATAGAGAAAAATAATAATATGAAGGAATGAGTGAAAGAAATGTTCTTATAAATTTACGATGGTTTTTAGAGATAACGTTATGAAGGACAGTTCAAACTGAATAAATCACAGATTTACTTAATCAAACCCACTTCTCCTTTCAAGATTTTCTCCCACTGCCTACAAATTTTGTGAACTCTTTCATTTTTAAATGTTTTCTATATTCTTTATTTTATTTTATTTCATAAAAGCAGCATCTTGATTTTAGAAGAGAAAAATCTCATACCAGGCCATTCTCCCATTCTACAAAAATTGTTTTTAAAAATTAAACAATAACGAGGCTTCCCTGGTGGTGCAGTGGTTGAGAATCTGCCTGCTAATGCAGGGGACACGGGTTCAAGCCCTGGTCTGGGAGGATCCCACATGCCGTGGGGCAACTAGGCCCGTGAGCCACAACTACTGAGCCTGCGCATCTGTAGCCTGTACTCCGCAACAAGAGAGGCCGCGATAGTGAGAGGCCCGCGCACTGTGATGAGAGTGGTCCCCGCTTGCCACAACTAGAGAAAGCCCTCGCACAGAAACGAAGACCCAACACAGCAAAAATAAGATAAAAATAAATTAATAAACTCCTACCCCCAACATCTTCTTAAAAAAAAAAAATTAAACAATAAGAATGATAATAGTGGTACAAGGTTCAAACCTAATTCATCTTTTAATAATGTGATACTAAGTGCATTAACCAAACAGTTTAAGCACCTAAGAATCAATTCTCCATTCAATGTTATCCACCAATAAGGTAGATTTCTCACATACATAAAATATATTTAACAAATGCATGTATTCTTATAGCAAGATCAGTTTAATCATAGAATTAAAGTTCTGCAATACTAAATATTCAGAGCTCTTTTATAACATTGTACCTTAAAAAATAAATATTTGTATCACATAGTTACTTTGCATAAGTGGAAGATTTTAATTTCATTAAATGCCTGCTGCAGAGTTTATAAACTATTACAGAAAAATCTTTGGTTCCCAGAGATATAACTAATAGCAGGCATTTCTAACATTTTCATTGCCTAATAATTCTTCTTTTTTGTCAGGAATTAATATCAGGAGTTTCGAACTAGCCCTAATTCTGACTTTTACCTGCTGTATAATCTCAGGCAAGTAATTTGTAATCTTTGGTCCCAAATCAATATGGGAGGGTCACCAATAATCTCTAAGGGCTTTTCTAACATGGCATTTTAGGATGTGGTTATCCATTTCACTTTGGTAGGCCAACACAATAAACTGATTTTAAGTAAAGTTGATTTCTTTAGATTATTCTTTCTGCACAAATAACTGCATCCTGCATGCTTACATAACAAGAAGGCCCAAGAGGCTGATAAAAATTATAGCTGTAGAAAATGTACTGAAAGCCTTTATCCTCAGAGGCTTCCTGAATAGTGTCAATTACATCCCAAATACAGTTTTGGTTCAGTAAAATCTCTACATGTATTGTATCACAACATATTTTTCCTCTTAATTTTTAAACACATATATGATTGACAGGATTGTTAATCTATGTGTTTTTCATTTATTTGCCCTTAGCTCATATTATTATGTAATTCATAAAAATGTCAAAGCTCTTTCAATGTGTAAAAGCTGCTTTCACCAACTTGTCTTTCAGAAACAGAAGTAAGGATTTTGCCAGAATAACTAAAGTCAAATCTTTCTTCCAACTCCTGCACGCCTGAAAAGGGATCAAGTACTATGGGAGATAAAACTTGCCAAAATCTGTTTTCTCTTTTCCTTAACACAAGCGATTGTCAGAGGTCAAAAAGGCTGATTTTTCATGTACAGTTTTACCCATGGGATATGTCATCATGCCTGACACCAGGGGCTGTCATAACCAATGGAAGAACTTCTTTTGTATCTTAATATTGTAGTGGAATTGATAAAAAGAAAAAGCCTTATTTAAAGAAATATTTTTAAGCCATACTCATTTTGAAATAAACTAAAAAACAGCCCTAGAGATAAAAATAAATCCAAAGAGAGAAGTTTATTTAAAGTGTAATTATTTTATAAAACAGAGTTCAGTGTTATGAAAATTCAATATGTTGTATTACTAAATTAATACAGTTGAAGGTTAGCAAAATTCTGGGTGGACATGACCAAGGACATAGGGAGAGACAGTGATGAAACTTTGTACACAAAATTGCATGCAATACTGTCAGGACAGAATGGAAAAATGTGATGTTGACAGACATTTTTAGTGAAATGTCAAGGGTATGTTGAGTAATGACGTGTGTGCCTTTTGTAAATTCACCTTCATATCTCATTGAACTAGGCCGGGTTTCCTCCTTTATGGTGTACTCTTCCCAACAAATTGATCCTTCCTCCAGTTCATTTCAGCCAGTACTTTCTGAGCAGCCAATATAAGCTCAACATTTACTGAGACCTATTATTATCTATTATTACCAGGCCTTCTGTTAGTTCCAGAGCCACAAAGAATACAAGAGACCCAGTTTCTGTCCTTGAGGACTTATAATCTAATGGGAGAATGTACAGTATAGAGTCAAGTCTACTACATCCTCAAAATATCAAATAGGAGCCTCCTTGGGGTCAATTTCCAGCAGCATCTCCAAGGGACATCCTGTGAAGAATGGGATCCTCAAAGCTTATATGTCAGTTCAAAGCCCTTGAATTGACTATCACTTGTTATGGACTTGTCTTCTAATAATTGATTCATTTTCTGTATCCCTTTTGTTGGGTTATACTTTCTTTAAGTTTGATACTTATTTATAAACCAGTATCTTAGGTATAGAGGTTTCCTTGTCCCAAGATTACCTTGATTTCTGGAACTTTGGCTCTCATTCAGGACCTTCCTCAGTTTAAATATCAGAATCGTTAAGGTAACATCTTCTGGGGACTTCATTAATGTGTTCAAAAACCTTAGTATGCACAAAATTAGCAGAGGATTCTGGAGATCGGGGTCTTTGGATCTATCCCAGAAAACTGCTTTCCTAGGCCTATGCCAGAGCCTTGGAAATTTTAACAAACATTTTAGGAATTTCTGATGTTCATAGCCCAAAGACCACACTTTGAGGAACCTTATATTATAGAATGCTCCCTCCCAGTATGGCAAATATATTTCAGCCTGAAAAGGAGTTAGACGTTTTGTTGCTGTTTCTTTATTGTCATAAAATACATTCGTAAAGTCAAGTGTAGCTTTGCCAGGCAGTGTCTTCACATCTAACACTCCTTCAGAAATGTGGGAATGAACTCTGATCCAGCCCATAGTTCTTTGAAATAGAATTAAGAATTAAATTTTTAAATTAAGATTCACCTTTTGTCTACCAGGCAGCTTTTTCTTCTAACAATATTGCTGAGCCTCACATACATAAACAAAACTCTATTAACCTCTGAGTAGAATCATAAACAGAAATAATAATAGCTTTCTGCAGAAATGCCACTGTGGAAGAGAGAATGAAAAAGCTCCTTTTGGAGGCTGGAATAACAAGTGCATTAACCAATATATTTTCCTGTATGTTTAGACATTAAATCAGTCCGAACAAAGCTGGAAACCACAGGTTAAAGTAGAAGAGGCTAGAAACCCACAGGGAAATGAAAGTGTCAGAAGTTTTCAACAGTGTTAAGCAAACAATAATGGCACAAGAGCCTCTGTAAGAGACTGCAAAGTGGCACTGTGAATGTGGGCATGGATTTCTGTATAGCTACAGTCATAGCTATCTGTGTGGTTCTAGATCTTATGAGCCACTGCATCAGTCCCAGCAGGGAAGCAAAACCTCCATTGCAGAGACCAGGGCTCAACACAGGTCTTTGCAGATGTGCTGGGCACACTTTATTCAAATTTGAATTTAATTTATCTTAAATATGATTTATTAAATATATTCTCTCTAAATTAAATTTAAATAAGCACTTCCAAGGGCTGGCTAAGTGTTGCACTGCTGCTATACAGTGTGCTTACACTCTTCTAAGAGCTTTTGACCGGGAACTCCTTTATAACAGCCTTCTGAGGTAGTATAATTATTATTCCCATTTTACAGATGAGGAAACTGAGGAACAGGAAGATTAGATAAGTCACCTACGGTTGTACAGTTAGCATGTGGCAGATGGTGTTTGGAGTTGTGTTTAAACACTTGGTTTAGGATCACTGAATGAGCTCATTCATCTCCTCAACTGGTAGACTAGATTCCTGGGGGAAAGAGGGTCTGATGAAAACTATGGGTTTTGCTACTCTTCCTATCTCCCCATTCCCCTTTCTTTTTATGCTTGGTGCCTCTAGTCTTCCTAAGACTTAACTACTTAGTTTGTACTATTCCAATGGGCAGTGGAAGGGATATTTTGCAAACATTTGGGGTCATGTATGTGATTTGTCTGTTCATGGGCCCTGGGGAGGGTTATGGTACCCAGGACCACAGTGCTTAAGGACTCCTCAGCCTCAGCTCCTAGAACTGGCATCTTTTCAGCAGGAACCACAAAGTCAATTGCTGCAACAATTTCAGGATGTCACACAGGCTTATGTCACTGCCTGCCACTTGCAAGGAGCTTCCTAAGTAAGGTTTTCCATCCAGAAAATGAGTGAGGGTCATGACACGTCCCTGGCATGGAGGCCATTGGGCCTGGTGGAGAATCTGCCTAAATCTTTGGCCTCCCCTCCATTCCTACCGTCCTTGTCCATCTCCTCATGTTTCGTGTGAATGACTATGGATCTTCCTGACTGCTTCCACTTTCCCAGCTCCCACCCCACTCTTCAAACAGTAGCTAGAATGGTCTTTTTTGAAACAAATTTGTGTCACACCATTGATCGACCTCCTTCAGTGACACCACATTGCCCTCACTGCTTTTTTTTCTCCTCTCCTTTTATAGGAGGGAGAGGAATCAGCTGGAGATCGGGTTAAAGATGCAGGTCCCTGGTCCCTCCCCAGACTTATGAAATCCATCTGTGGGAGTTGGCCTATATGTCTGCATTTGAAACATGTTCACCAGGTGCTGCAAGTGCACACATTTCGGGAGAAATACTAACCTATGGGATAAAGTTCCGTTTCCTTAACATGCTATATAAGGTGACTCTATAAAAAGAATTCACATTTCTGGGTGCCTCTCCAACCTCATCTCCTGTCTGCTGTTGCAGCAAGAATGACAGTTTGGGCTTCGTGAATTCCCACACTGTTTTTCATTTCCTTTGTCTTTATTGAGGGTTGTTGCCTACAGTAGGACAGGTTGTGCACTGCACAAATCTAAGGGTTACCATTCACATTACAAATTGAGTGATGGAGGCCCTGCTTTTGTTCATGTTTCCAGTGCCTGGAATGTCCTTTTGCTTCCTCTCTACCTGACTTAGGTCCAGTTATCTTATAAAGAAACAGCTCTGGCATCATCACTTTTCTGGAACCCAGGAATATTTGCGTAGCTCTATTATCACATTTATCACATTATATTTCCATGTTCTTTTCCTGCATCTGTATCTTCCAGCAGATATGAGTGATTTGAGGACAGGGTCTTATTTATCCACTTACCCTCACTGTCAAGTACAGTACTAGACCCAACGGGGACACTCAACTAAGGCTTATAGAATTAATGAATAAAATTGGATGATTAGGCCAGCATTCATTCATTCATTCATTCATTCAAAAACTCTTGTGTTCCTTAGAAAGCTGATCCTATAGGTTTACATAAAAATGTAATTTTTACAATTTTTTGTAATTTTTGCATTTTTAATGCAATTTAAAAGACATGTTATATATTTTAAGTAGATTTCTGTATTTTTAAGATGTTTTAGCAACAAGTAAGGAAACTAAAAATGGTTGGAAAAACAATGACAGCTATTAAGTCTCATAGGAGGATGTCCTAAGGCAGGACCCACTTCAGGTCTAGTCCAGCAGTTTAACAAGGCCATCCTGGATACAGGTTCCCCTCTGCCATCTGTCCATCCACAGGCATCAACTGATTCCCCAGGGAGTGAGAGGATGGCTGACTTGTTCATGTCTGGTGAAGCCACAGCCTCCAGCAAACACTTCTTGTAGCCAGATTGGGTCACATGTTCACTCCAACACCAATTGCTGGCAAAGGGGATGAGAAAACCTTATGAATGAACAGGCCACTTTAAAAACTAAGGTCAGGGCTTCCCTGGTGGTGCAGTGGTTGAGAGTCCGCCTGCCGATGCAGGGAACACGGGTTCGTGCCCCGATCTGGGAAGATCCCACATGCCGCGGAGCGGCTGGGCCCGTGAGCCATGGCTGCTGAGCCTGTGCGTCCGGAGCCCATGCTCCGCAACGGGAGAGGCCACAACAGTGAGAGGCCCGTGTACCTCAAAAAAAAAAAAAAAAAAATAAGAAGAAAAACTAAGGTCAATTCCCCAATTCTCCAAATGCATTTTACTCCTCCGTGGACGAGGATCGATAGGGTATTTGGGAGACATGGCAACATGTGCAACAAATACCCAGATGGCCCTGCTGTGCTTTGGTGATCAGGTTGCACTGCCCGCAGCAGCGTTTCCTCTAGGAGACACCCTGAGGAGGGCCTTCCTTTCAAACCCAGGCCACATCAAGGATCTCAGCTCTTCCTCTTTTTTTTATCTTGTTTTCAAGTCAGGGGGAATTAGTTTGGCAAATCCACCCGACAAACAATTCCAAGAATCAGAGATTTATCAGCAAGGCCGAATCACCATCTTCTCACTTGAGGCCTCTCGACATAGGCAAGGTCCCCTGGGTGTGATGCGAGCCGGGCCATGGCTGCCGAGTGAGGGGTGCACAGAGGAAGCGGAAGAGATGCCTTTGTGATAGCCCAGAGCCGAGGGTCATTGTGGAGGTAATCACCACCTGCTGCGGATAATTTGCTCCCAGACTAGGGGCCATGAGAAGTTCCTGGAATCAGTGTGATGTGAGGATGCCTGCAGCAGGGTGAGTAAAGCCGGCAGGAATTCAGCCACTGAATGGAAGAACAGAGCAGCGCCAGCTCTGGATTGCAGCCTTTGGCTCTGGTTTCCCCCTTTCTCTTCGAGGATTAAATCAGGGAAAAGATTCATTGTTAGATGAGAACGCATTTTCCTCGCCCCAGTTTGTCTTCAAAACTCTGCCGCCTCTTATTTTCCTTCCATTTTTCTGTCCGTGTGAATTCAACTTTAGGTCAACCCAGCTGACCAAGCTGCAAAGCTCCTTAGTTTATTAGGTTAACCACGCCACACGTTTTGGATTTTTGTAGACTTATTTGACTCCTTCGACAGTAATCATTTCCCATAGTTCCCATTCCATTTCTTTTAACTCAGAATAAGAGAGAGTGAAAAAAGACGGAACGTTGCATACCACTTCCCTACCTTGTCTCTCTTTACTTCTTGTTATGAGTGTTCAAGAGTTGAAGTACCAAAGAGGAAAGACACCTTAAAATAAATAGATAAATGGTATTTTAACGCTTTCCGTGTGCCATGTTCTGTTAGAACTGAGAACTTTTAGGAGTTGATTTTATATATTCATATATAATACATATATAAATTATAATCGCATATATATTAAGTGATATATATATCACTTAATCCTCACAACAACCATATGATATAAACATAATTCTTTTTTTATAATAATGATGACTCTAGTTTTGACAATTAATGTATTTATTTATTTATTTATTTATTTATTTATTTATTTTTGGCTGTGTTGGGTCTTCGTTTCTATGTGAGGGCTTTCTGTAGTTGTGGCAAGCGGGGGCCACTCTTCATCGCGATGCGCAGGCCTCTCACTATCGCGGCCTCTCTTGCTGCGAAGCACAGGCTCCAGACGCGTAGTCTCAGTAGTTGTGGCTTACGGGCTCTAGAGCACAGGCTCAGTAGTTGTGGCTCACGGGCCTAGCTGCTCCGCGGCATGTGGGATCTTCCCGGACCAGGGCTCGAACCCGTGTCCCCTGCATTGGCAGGCAGATTCTCAACCACTGCACCACTAGGGAAGCCCTAAACATAATTCTTACATTTTTAATATCCCTCATTTACTGATGAGGAAACCTGGGACAGAGAGGTGACTTTTCTTGCCCATGCCAGGCTAGAAAGTGACAGAGACAGGAAGCAGCCCCATGGGGCCTGGTCTCAGAGCCCGTGCTCTCAGACCAACATGACACTGTACCACCGTTTTGGCCTTCAGCAGCCAACTTCTGTCACTTCTCCCAGTAGTGCTGGCTTCATGCGGTTGGCCGCATCACCCCAAATGCTTCCACCCGTCCTCCCTCCATCCCTTCATCCCGCCAGCTGCCCAGCAGTTCTCGCTGAGCACCTCCTCCTGTGAGGCCATCTGCTAGGCACTGTGGATACAGGTGAACGAGACAGGGCTCTTGTGAACCTTGTATTCCCCTGGCCAACCGAATGCCACCCTTCTTTCAACATGCATTAGGACTCCTCTTCCCCAAGTGAAACATTCCCAGTTCTCATAACACTCTTCCATCCTTGCTAAGGGCATGCTTGGGTTAAAGTACCATTTTCTGTACTCTGAAGGCACCCAAAGAATACTCACAGTCCATGGAAAAATTAAATCTGTGATTAGACGAATAGCAAGATCTTCATTCTGAGAATGTCTAGTAGGTATGTCTAAAAATGTTCTATGGCACAATTCATCTGGTTTAGGAATTCCACACAATCTTTTATCATCTTGATGAGGCAGAGATTTTGCACATTCATCACATGAGTTTTCATTTCCTTTAAAATATATTCCTTATGATAGAACTGAGATATACAGTACAACAAAAATGACAGTGACAGTCTGCAATCTCACAGCATTAGTTTGACCTTATGTTCATCTCTCCATGTGTCAGATAGAATTATTTGACAGGTTATTGCAAAGCACCTGTGGATACCTGGAAATGGGACATGAGAGACTGAGGAGTCTGATTGTAATATTGCAGAAAAGGTTTATGTCCTGAGGTCATTCCTCAAGCCCGTATTACTCTGCCCACCCTTTACCATCTTGGCCTCGTTTCCTGCCACCATCCTGCCTACTCCTTCCCTCCACTATTGTTTCTTTTTTTTTTTTTTTTTTTTTTTTTTTTTGTTTCTTGCCTCTGTGACCTTGCTCAGCTTCTCCTTCTTGCCTCCAGGCCCAGCCCTTCACCTGGCCTGTTTTTTTTTTCTTTTTTCTTTTTTTTTCTTTCTTTTTTTTTTTTTTGCGGTACACGGGCCTCTCACTCTTGTGGCCTCTCCCATTGTGGAGCACAGGCTCCGAACACACAGGCTCAGCGGCCATGGCTCACGGGTCCAGCTGCTCCACGGCATGCGGGTTCCTCCCAGACCGGGGCACAGACCCGCGTCCCCCGCATCGGCAGGGGGACTCCCAACCACTGCGCCACCAGGGAAGCCCCATCTGACCTATTTTTAAGTTATCCTTCCACACTCATCTCAAGTCTTCACTGACCCCAAGGCTAATCTAGATGCTTCTCCTCTATGGCACCTTAGCACTCCACGTTCTATTTTAGTGATTCTCTTACTTTCCTGTGGAGCTGCCCCACTATTCAATGAGATTCCTGACACCAAGGACCTCAGACCTCATCCTTTTCTTCTCTGCATCTTTGATTCCTGACAGATGCTCAGCATATGCTTCTTGATTATGAAAAGGGCCCCTGAGAAGCTCTCTCCCAGAATCAGGCTCACAGCCCTAGAATAGGACAAGCCTGCAGAAATGAGAACCACGGAGATTTAAATTATCCGTAATTGGGTGCAAGAGAAACTCTCTTCCCATCATCTAAACATCAGTAACACAACTCTTCCCTCTTAGAACTCCTAGGCAGAGATGTTTTTTCTGGCATCCATTTCTTCTTATTCATCACCTTCTAACGTGCAAACATGCACCATCACTCACTGTTGAAATGTCTGTACATGGACCTTCAATGTCACACCTAGGACAGGCCCTGTCCCTAGAAATATTCTCCAGGTTTCTAGAACCTCACAACAAACCCAATCACATTACCCAAAATATGTTTTTTTATTCTTTCTTTTTCTTACCCATTGCACTACTATCCTATCCCTCTAGACTCTGGGTTTTTTTTTAATACTATTTTAAACAACCTTTTAATTTTAGAACAGGTTTAAATTTACAGGAAACTTCTGAAGATAATAGAGAGTCCTCATATAGCCCCCCCACACCCCAATTTCCTTATTTTTAATCTCTTACATTACAAGGTTGATTTGTCACAATTAATGGACCAATACTGATACATCATTATTAACTAAAGTCCGTACTTTATTCAGATTTCCTTAGTTTTCTTTTAACATAATGTTCTTTTTCTGTGACCCATACAGGACACCACACTGCACTTAGTCATCATGCCTCCCTATGTTCCTCTTGACTGGGACAATTTCTCACACTTATTTTTGTTTTCTTTTTGATGACCTTGAAAGTTTTGAGAAATACTAGTCAGGTATTTTGTAAAATTTGTTGTTTTTTCATGACCGTGGGTTTAGGGGAAGAAGGCCACAGGAGTAAAATGCCATTTTCATCACATGACATCAAGGGTACATACTATCCACATGACTTCTCACTGATGATGTTAAATTTAGTCACCTGACTGAGGCAGTGTGTGTCAGGTTTCTCTATTGAGAAATGATGCCCCTCTCTCACAAAATTCCATCAAGGTAGAAGAAAGTTACTATGTGAAGTGCACATTTAAGGAGTGGAAAGTTATGATCCACTTCTTTGAAGGTGGAGTATCAACATATATTATTTGGAATTCATATTTATGTCAGTATGAACCAATGGATATTTATTTTAAGCTTTGGCTTAAAATGCAATACTACTTAATTTTGTTTGCTCAAATTTTTCCAGATTTGGCCATTGGGAACTCTTTCTATTGGCTCTCGTGTCCCTCTGACATATCTCCATCAATATGTTTGGATGTTTTGAGTACTTCCTTACATTCTGACACTAAAAACATATTCTAGGTTCATCTTGCATATGTCTTGCCCTAGGGTCAGCCATTTTTCCAAGGAGCTCTGGTCTGTTTGCCCCTTTCCTTCCTTCCTTCTTTCCTTCCTCCCTTCCTCCCTCCCTTCCTTCCTTCCTCCCCCCTTCCTTCCTTCCTCCCTTCCTCCCTTCCTTCCTTCCTCCCCCCTTCCTTCCTTCCTCCCTTCCTCCCTCCCTCCCTCCCTTCCTTCCTTCCTTCCTTCCTTTCCTTCTTCCCTCCCTTCCTTCCTTCCTTCCTCCCTCCCTCCCTCCTTTCCTCCCTCCCTTCCTTCCTTCCTCCCTCCCTTCCTTCCTTCCTCCCTTCCTTCCTTCCTTCCTTCCTCCCTTCCTTCCTTCCTTTCCTTCCTCCCTTCCTCCCTCCCTTCCTCCCTTCCTCCCTCCCTTCCTTCCTTCCTCCCTCCCTTCTTTCCTTCCTTCCTCCCTCCCTCCCTTCCTCCCTCCCTTCCTTCCTTCCTTCTTTCCTTCCTTCCTTCCTTCATGCCTTCCTTCCTAATGGTATTAGGAACAAAGATGTGAGCACTAGGTGCAATTCTTGTTTTTAATAGTTAAAACTCCTGCAACACATTAATTTACTTTGCAGATTAATTTGTTCTCAATTTTATAAGGGATCTTCACTTTCTCTGGCCTTAATTCTGCTCAGTTTCATGTAGAACCTAGAAAGTTCACTGATCCCCATGTGGACAGTAGAATTCTGGCCACACGTATTTTTGGTTGGGATACTCTTGTTGCCATTCAGACCTCAATCAGATTTTGAATACATTTTCTAACATATGAGGATGTCAGGTAAGTGACCATTGACTTTTCTATGTTCTGGATTTCTGGTCATTCGAAGGTTAGGAAGTTATGTAACCGTCTTGTAATCCAAGGGAGCATTTTTGTAGGATCTTAAACTTCGTATTTTCTGAAGTACTAACATCTCTTTTTTCCTCTCTGGACCTGACCCTGGTAATACACTTCACTGTGAATACATAAGCCAGGTACACAGAGACACCAGTTGTTGCATCAATTATACAAAATTATATATATACAAAAATATATACAATATATTATATATAATTGTTGCATCAATTGTACAATTATATAGCCTGAGAGGTTTGCAACTACCTGAAAAAGAGCCGTGAAAGGAAGGCGTAGGCACAGCCTACATTTTAAAGTCACTAACCGTTGTTTATCCCAACACATCGTTTCAGAGACACCACTGGTTTAAAGGAGGTTCGAACAATCCTTTGGAACATATTTTTCTCTGTCAGTTTACACAAACTGCAATATGTCATATAAATGTTTTTCTCAAAGTGATTGAAAGCGTGATTTACATCAAACCTATAAGTTGCTTTATGATAGAGCTGTTCCTGGGTTATTGGTGAGGTAGTCCTGAATTCTGAGCATGGGCTGTTTACCCAGCTTGTGCCAACGCTGTCTCGGAGCACTGGTGAGCTCATACCTTCAGGCTAATTTAAATGGAATGAGTGGGGGAGGTCATGATCTAAATCCAATCAACAGGCTGGTGGGAGTCCAGTGACTGTTCTGACACATGGCATTTAGAGCCCAGAGAAAATATAGCAATTTCTGGTCTGGTTTCTGTTATTCTCTAGCCCTGTAAGCACTGGGTAAACACAGCATAACAAACTTGAAGCAAAACAGATCAAATACATTTTATATGGCTCTTACATTGAAAAGCAACTCTGTAGGAGGTCTGTCTAAATACTGAAGGAAGTAAATCACATTCGTGGACCATCCTGACCTCCCCTTTTAATTCTTGGTGGTGCATTTCTTAAGTATGAAACCAAGTTGAATAGATGACTGTGTTGTTTAATAGAATATAAGCATTTTGTCAAGGCTTGAGAGTTATTTTCAAAGTAAGGAAGATTGAATTTTGCAGCCAAGTGAGTTTGTTTCTCTTTTTCTATCTGGTTTTTAGTATGCTCAGGCAAGGGCACTTTGGGATGATTTATAAAAAAGGAAGAAATCCATGCCAGCCTTAAGAAGTGTGCCATGATGCATCAACACAAATTGGTTTGGGAAGCTGTAAATCCTTGGGAAAAATTATCCTAAGTGAAGCTTCTATAATTATTGACTCATTTTATCCATGGAAGGATTTGCTTCCTAACAAAGGTGTAATGTCATTAAAAGCCCAGTGTTCTCATTTGAAAACAAAGTCATTATGGAAAGCATCATTCATGAGAGATTCTGTAATGCTGTGGAAGCAATGTTGCCCTTAGATTCAAAAGTTTTGTGTCCCTATTCATCAATGTCCTTGTTCTGTGTCCCTGACTTCTCATTTTACCTCTTTGAACCCATCCAGCTGCTCAATTAAGTTCAGTCTCAGAGAGTCTTCGTGCTCAAATTTGCAGTCAATAAACTTTTTTGACACCATAATTAGAGGAGCTGTTGGGGCCAGGTGGCTCAGCTAATACTCTTCAGACTCAATGGAGAAAACATTATAAACTACATGTCAAGATATGAATTTACAAAGGGAAAAATGAATACTAAGGGCACCGGGATACACAGGTTTCCTGGCCAGTGCACTCTCTCTGTACTGACATCTCCAGTGACTCCAAATTATAGTCAGAAAACTGAGCAGTGATTATGGACCCAGAGCCAAGAGTCCTGAGATAGTCTTGAGAATACTTCTTCCTGTTCATGGTGAAACCTGGCAACTCATCTCTACTCAGAGAATGAAAGGTTTCTCTAGTGATCAGATGTTTATTCTCTCCTAAAGCCATATTCTTTCATCTCTCTCTCTAACACGATGCTGAGTAACACTCTCAAGCTTTGTGTGTGTGTGTGTGTGTGTGTGTGTGTGTGTTTTAGGCAGTAAGTCTAAAAAGAGAATGAAGAAAAAGAGACAGAGATCATAAACTACAAAGGCACTGTTCATTGTGTGTCAACTACTCTAGTATCAGTTTATCTTAGGTTAACTTCATACTCCTGCATTACTCACAGGTTAACCAGAACAGTATTTTTTAAACTTGGCTGCACATTAAAATCACCAGAAAAGCTTTTAGAAATCCTGATGCACAGGTCATGCTTAAGACCAATTAAAGCCCAATATGTAGGGTGTGGGACCCAGGCATAAATCTTAGATCTCTGTAACACCTTACTGAGAGACCCAAATGAACTTTTCGGCCAACCCAATATTTATTAAAGCTCCCAGATAATTCTACTGTGCAGCCAGCAGTGAGAATCACTGCTCCATAGGCAAAGACCTAATTCAAATAGCTTTCTAGATTAAATGGGAACTGGCTGTATGTCCATAAACTTCTAATCATGCAGACCGAATTATTACAATTAACGGACATTGTAAGGTTTAAATTAATCTCCATCTTAGCTAGTTCAGTTTTTTCTACCTTATCGACAGTACCTGTTTTCCTTCAGAGTTTTCTGTCTTTTCATGTTTCAAGGCAAGTTCAAATGTTTCCTTACATTCCTTGAAAGACAGTTTCCTCAAAATATATTTTTCTCTTGAATTACTTAAATGCTTCCCTTCATTACCCCTTCTTTAAAGAATCTTCTAGAAAATCTGAGAAAAAGGGATGATTATTTCCCATACATGTTAGACCCAATTCATCTTCCTCCTTGTTTCAATACTCTGGACATAAACCTACTGATCTTGTAAGAGCTCTCCATGTTCCTCATTGAAATGTTTCCCAAAGAATGAGATTAAACCCGATTTCACAGATATCTTGTAAGGTGCAGATCCTTGGATCCCACCTCAGACTCACAGAGTCAGGATCTCTAGAAATCACGACTCATAAGCATCCCAGTGGTGTCTCCTAAAGGACACTAAAGTTGGAGAACTGCTGTCTGTAGGCTTTCTTGCAATGTGCTGACATCTTTGTCATGACCTCCCAGAATCCAGGAACAAGGTCTGTTCCTAACAACATTACTTACTAAAGGATTCGCTTTTTCTCGGCTATTTATTATTTTTTAAAGATATTAATTTATCAAGCCCCAAAGTGTATTCCATCCAGGAAGTTTTCACAGAGGGAGATAGATTCACATTTTGTGTTAGTGTATAGATGGACCAATATTGAAAGGATGAATGTTAAGACAGATAAAATAAAATTGGAACACCTGGAAAATCATTCATAGTGAACGGTTAGGGGTTGACTTCATGGGCAGGGGTCAGAAGAAGAAAATAACCAGTTAAATTTGGATGGAGGACATTGGGAGAGCCTGGGAGTAAATGTTTATTCTTATGCCATCATAAAGGAAATGAGGGCAAGCTGGAGAAAATTTCTGTGAATTGTATAATATTGCATATTCTGCAAAGCCAAGTTAGAATTAACTGAAGCAGGGGAAAATGTCCAGAAACACATAGCTAAGGGCAAAAATGAACCTTCTAAAAAATAAAAATAAAAACGAGTACACTTTGTTGACCAAGCAAAACAGCATGACTGCTATGGTTTTGAATGGCTTTTAGAATATGTTATTTATTGTGTATGTAAATGTGTGTTTTAAATCATGCAAATACATTTTGTGGTCTGGGCTTAAAAATAAAGTACATAGCCAACTTTAAAATGAAGTGAAGCACATGTTAAAAAGTAAACTGGGGTTACAAAGAAGACGTAAATCATAACCATGGAAACGGTGATAAAGAAACATGGAAATGTCACATTTGAAAGAAAGATTTGTTAGCAAGTAAAGAACTTTTATGTGCCCAAGACTGAAATAAATTTTCATTGAAACTTCAGATTGTCTTTTACATTTTTTTGAAAGTTGAGCTTAAAAAAGAAGCAGAATATGGGCAACATGATTCCAAAAGCTGACATGTAATACAAATAAGTTCCCAAGAAGAAAAGAATAACCTAACAGATAGCCTGTATTTGGAAAGTCTTGAAGCTTGCAAGCTCATAAGCAAGAAGAAAATTCTAATAATTACTGTGTGCATTTAGTAAGAACAAGATATTTTCACAATTCTAAGAGGTAGTAGATTCGATATTCAGGAACCCTCAGCTGAGCATACTGTTAAAATAAATAACGAATCATTAATGAAAACTAACAGCACCTTTATTAAAACAGACAATGAATTATTAATGATAGCTAAATATCTCCAGAAAAAAAGGAAAGACTAACTAATGGGAAATAGTCTGTTGCATGAAGGAAAGTGATCATTTAGAAAAGTTTATTATTCAAGTGATTTTGGAGCAGTCCTAAGTCCAGATGCAACTTTGAATAGTTTGTTCTATGGATCTGAACAAAATAGAAAAGCAGAATAAAAAGGAAGCATGTTCAGACAATAGATGTTAAAAATTAGGATTGAAAAACAAACACACTTTGTAGGTGGGTTTAAAACACAGTACAAAACCAAAACCAAAACCAAAAACAAACAAATAAAACACAGTACAAAGTTGTCACAAGTTTACATGATTCTCTCCTCCATATATATTAAGGAGAATTTCTTAGTGTTAATGTAGATCAAAGATGTTCAAAATCAACATCAGAAATGCTCAGAATATGCTGGAAAGACACACAAGACACCAGTAAAGTGTTTTTCCTGGAGAGAAGAACTACAGGGCTGAGGGTGATAGGCAGGAAGAAAATCTGTTCTCTGTTTGAAATGCCTTCACTGTTGCCACACTTTTTCCAAGCTGCCTGTCCACATGAGCTGAGGTCTCACTGCCTTTCTTTTCCTAATTCTGAGAGCAATTTTAGCCTGAAGAATACGGCATTAGTTGTATATTGCTATGTAAGAAATCACCTCCAAGCTTAGAGGCTTAAAACCATAAGCATTTGTTACCTCACAGTTTCTGAGGGCTGGGTGGAACTGGCTCGGAGAATCTCAGGAAGTTGCAATCAAGATGCTGGTTAGGCTTCAGCTTTCTGAAGGCTGTGGGAAACTTTTCTAAGTTCATTCATGTGGCTATTGGTTTTGGGCCCCAGGTCCTGGCCGGAGGCTTCAGTTTCCTCCCTGTAAGCCTCTTTATATAAGAGGCTCCCACATGGTATCTGGCTTCTCTTCTAGGGAGTTATCTAAGAGGTGGAGAGAGTGAAGCACAAACATGGCAGCTTATCTTTTATAACCTAATTTCAGACATGATGCATTATCAACCCCTCATATCCTATTGGTTACACAGACCGACCCTGCTACGATGTGGAGGGGGTGAATACTTGGTGGGGGTGGGATCATTGGGGCCATCTTGGACATGCCTACCATGAACGCCATTTGACCCTTAGGGCCCTGGACTAACCTTCTTCACCACTTGGATTATTAGTTCCTTGAGAGCAGGGCTGAAATCATATGATCCTTTTATTTTTTGCCCCTAAATGACTTAGAAGTTCTGAGAAGCTTTCATTCATTCTCTCTTGGTTCCTTCCAGATTTATATAATCTTAATTTAGGGAGGAAAGCAAAGTCTCTGATCCCATGTGTATTAGACTAAAATAGGATACAGTGATGAGACATGAAAGGGTAATTGAAAGCATAACTCAGATTTTAAAAAATTCAAGGAATACTATAATGGGCAGTTTGACAAAGTAAGATATTTACTTTTTTTTTTTGGATGGCTTTTCTCATATCTTGGGAAAATCTTCCTTTCAGGCCTCCTGTATATGGATGATTTTCAAGAGCCAGTTTTAGACATCTTGAAAAATCATTATTGTTTGCTAGTGGTCTATGCATAGGGCTTCTGGGGGAAATACTGTCCTAGGAACTGAAAACTTTCTCTTGCAAGAACAGCATAATCAGGTCAACTCTGGTTATAACCAAATCCTCACTGAACGCCACTGTTGGCACCGTTTGGAACTCTTTTTTTTTTTTTTTTTTTTTGCGGTACCCGGGCCTCTCACTGCTGTGGCCTCTCCCGTTGCGGAGCACAGGCTCCAGACGCGCAGGCTCAGCGGCCTTGGCTCACGGGCCCAGCCGCTCCGCGGCATGTGGGATCCTCCCGGACCGGGGCACGAACTCGTGTCCCCCGCCTCGGCAGGCGAACTCTTAACCACTGCTGCCACCAGGGAAGCCCTGTTTGGAACTCTTTTAAAAGTGAGTCTGACGTCGACTAATTTGTAAATGCGCAACTGTCAAAACATTGATCAAATTCTTTTCAGCAAATGAACTGTCTTGGATTTTCCAGGGTCCTAGGTCATTTGTTTTCATTGTCTGCTCCAACTCCTTCCTTGTACCATTATGCAGATTTATTGCAAATGGAAGTCCAAGTTTTCCTAAACCTACAGATTAAAAGAGTAAGGAGCAGTCATACTCTAGGCGACACTGAAAAACATTAAAAAAAATCTGTAACAACAATAAAGGTCAAAACTTCTGTTTAAAAGAAGGGAACGAAGAATACTTATTTACCCGAAATGTGTTATTTGTAATACTAAACTGACAGCAAATAAGGAATGACTGACTATACACCCCACACCTTTGGTAGCTTTAAAATCTACCAAACCAACAGTATGCTGACGGAAAGAGCACAGCACGCGATCCTGTTTCTCAGCCCTAAATATCTATATTGAAAGAGCATATCTGGGAGGGAGGGAGACGCAAGAGGGAAGGGATATGGGAACAGATGTATATGTATAACTGATTCACTTTGTTATAAAGCAGAAACTAATACACCATTGTGAAGCAATTATACTCCAATAAAGTTGTAAAAAAAAAAAGGAAAAAAGAAAAAGAAAGAGCATATCTGCTCATTATTGAAATGGCCTCTCATTTTAAAAGAAGCACTTTTATCATTTTCAAAGCACTTTAAATTAATTGTCATTTCATCCATTCAAAATTCAGGAAATTGACACTCAGAGCTAATTGTTTTCTCCTTCATGGGTTTCATGATCCAGAAACCTTTCAAACTACCTTTTCTCTTTAGGCCATGGGGCTGTGCTAATTAATATGACTTGAGGTAATTTTCTCTCTTCCTTCCTTCCATGAACTTAAAACCCTTTCCATTTGATTCTTATTCATGTTTCACCTCTGAATAATTTTAAGTACTCACTATAGTTTTTTAGTATAATTCTTTCTTCTCAGATCATTTTTAGAACTTGAAATGAACCAAGGCTAACCCTTTTGTGTTACTGGTGAGCAACACAGAAATGATCCCCTAGAGAAATTAAATAAATTACCTGGGGTCACAGTTACCAGGGTCCCAAATGTTTCATCTATTATATAGCTTCCAACTGTTAAAATCATGATCCAATTGAGTTTATATTTACCCAATAAACCTCTTTCATTATTTGAACCACCAGGCTCTCTGTTAATTCTAGGATGAATTACTCTGTCAAGAAATAATACTACTATCTAATATTGATTGTGTGATCATTCTGTATCACACAGCACATTACATGCATTATTCATTTAACACTTACAAAAACATTGTGAGATGAGTAATTTTATTACCTCATGCTGCCAGTGAAGAAACTGAGGGAGAGAACAACTAAGTCTCTGGACCAAACTTACACAGCTTCTAGGGGATGTATCTGGGATCTGAGGCTTCAACCCATGTGTCCTCCACCACTATGAGGACAAAGCATGAGCTAGCTTTTGCTTTCCACCAAAAGGAGCAAATACACCCAGTGTGGATTGCTTAAGGGCAAACATATAGTCTGTATTGTGACATGAGTGGTAGGAGAGGTTTTACAGTATGTCAAAGTTGTTTACCTTAGTTGGGTGATGGAGATTGTGGAGAAAAAATCTTTCATAGATCAGAGGCAACATGTTTTTCTCTCATTTAAAAAAAAGAACAAAAAAAGAGGGGTCAGGATGGAGAGAAGGTGGCAGTATCTGAGATGAGAAAAAATGGCTTCTTATAGAGTTATTAATGAAAACACATATTAGGGCTTGGCCCTGGCTCAGGGAGAGAGCATTCCCCTTACCCCCATGCTAAACATCATCTTGGTTTTTTATTGAATGCCTATGAATTTTGTAAGTTATGCACATTCACAATAAGAATGGGAGATTTTTTTGACAACTTATTTATATGTATAGTTTACGACATTAATGATATACCATCAATTCTGCAGTATAAACATAAATATAAATATACCTGCACATATATATATTTTCTATTCTGTATAAATTCCTTTTCTATACTCTTATGTTAACTTTAATATAAACTCTTGGGAGTAAAGACTTTAACATTAACCAGTGTATTTTGAACTCCTCAAAAAGTGTCAGGCACAAAGTAAGTACTCAATAATTCTTTTTTAAGAATTACTGAATAATTGGGTTCTACCAAGTGGTTGGTTATGATTCTGCCTGACCTGAAGAAATATTTCTTGGGTCAGCACACCTAAACCAGTGACCAGGGCAACCTCATGAAAGGAACAGCTAGCAATAGTGTTTTATATTGATAAAGTGCTTTGCTCATTCCAGAAGACATTACCAGCCTTTTGTTTCAGTTGATTTGACAACAATCCTACAAGAATAGTATTAATAAACTCATTGGATAGTTAAAGAAACTAAGGCAAAGTGGGTTTGAGTGATTAGCTTAAATTCATTGAGATGGTAAATTTCAGAATTTGGACAAAAATCAGGGTTTCTAACCCACAGTCTTTCCACAACATGCTGTGGCATGTAATGAAATAATGAAATATTGACCTTCACCAAAACAAGCATGAACAGGAATTCATGGGTCTCTATAGTTATGTTGTCAATGGATTAGAACCAGAAGAATAAAGTACTATGATGAATTTGAAATTTAGAATTAAACACAGAGAAAGAGGAGGAAATAAACAAGATTAAACAAAAGAAAAAACAAGATTAAACAAAAGAATACATTTCCAATCCTGGCAATGAATAAGGGGTGATAAATAAGCTAGCAAAATATGGTGAGAACTCTCAGGATGTAGCACTTAAAAAATATAAAACTAACATGCTACTGAAAAAGTCATGAGTAGCTAAGCTGGTTCCTCAGCAATAGATCCTTTTGTAAATAATTAAAATGTCTCAAGTGTGAAAATATCAGCCCAAGTGTGTGGGGAAGTAAGGGAGAAGGAGGAGACAAAACAAAGCGACTCTTCAGGGAAGATAAACAGGAAAAGATTGGAGTACCAGCTTCTAAGTTAAGTACCTCCAAAGAATCTCTCTATTCTCCCCAAATGAAGTCCCCTCACCCTCTGATTTTAAATGAATTCTTATCAATAAGTGCTTTTGGAAATGAGTTCTTCTGACTGTAACTTCCTGAGAGAGGTGGAGCCGTGTTGTTAACATATACTACCAGAGATCCACTGAGACCCCAGCAGTGTGAGGGGGCTGGAAGCACAAATTTCATTTTTCTTTAGCTCTCCAACTGGAATGAGAAATATTTCAATTTATATTCATGAAAGACTGTTTCAGGGGAAACCATCCATAACACTGGAACATCTTGTTCTATAACATTCACCACATTCCATCTACTCTTGCATCCATTCATTTGTTAGTTCAACAAATACTTGTTGAGTGTCTAATATGTGGCAGAAATATATGAACACAACAGACAAACCCATGCTTTCATTAAGTGAGTGGAGGCAGACAAAATCTGTATAGTATATTTTGGTAATATGCTCTAAAGGCCACCTTTTCATACGTATTTCATATGTTACCATCTTTACCATAACCATTGCCATCTGACTCCCTTTAGCGCCTCTCAAACATCAACTTGCACTCCATCCTTCCCCCGACTATCAAATCTCCAGTTTCCTTCTTCCTCACACCCATACATAGCCTTTGAATACACAGAGCCTTTGAATATACAACCTTCCAATTCTAGTCGGAAGTTCGTTACATATGCTACTCAGTTTAGATTCCCAAGGCTAATATTGATCTGAAATTTGGTTTGATAAAAGCCAAGTTCATACACTGTGACCCTCACTTCCCTGATTACACTGGACTGATTCAGGGTTAGACACTTGACCCAGGCTGAACTAATTGGGTATGAATTCCTTACCCAACATTTGCTGAGTGAATGAATTCTTGGTCTATCCCCGCTTTTGCCAGTTGGATATGAAAGGAAAAACTGAACTCACTGGTGAGAATCTACATATGGTGATCTCTAAGAATCTCTAAATACTCCATTTATTTCAACACTGTAATAAGTATCAAAATATTTGACTTATCCAAATTTGCCTCAAAATCCTCCAGTGTTTATTCGGTTGGCCTTAGCTTAATGTGTCTGAAATCTCCAAAGACAATTCTATTGTTAAGTCCATGAGGCCACTTTTGAGATCAAGGACAACTTCCTGAGATTAATTTTCCCTCCTGAAATATTACCCTAGAAACACAGTCTGATTTTTTTACCTGCTTTAATGCTTGCCTGAGCATTAATTAATCTCTTAGGATTCTTACCCCAACTTTACCCCGGAATTTTGGGTACAGGCAAACTTTCCACAACTCTTGATTTTCTTTCTACCTTGAAAAAAGTACAGCATTTGCAAGCATAAATAAACCTATTAAAGCAATGTTTTGAAGGACTACTGCTTTTAAGATTTTGTTCCTTTTATGAGCATAAGAAGCAGGTCAAAAAATTTATAGGAATACCTAGAGGGGTGTTTTAACTCAAGACACCTTGAAGACACCAAAAATAGAACACAGTATGTTTTTTCTTTTCATGGTAAACTTCTGCTGAATAATTACATTCAGCATAGATTCAATATAGTGGTCATTTGATATTAATTTCCACTTCTCTCTCATATAAAAAATTGGTAAAGACACTTAACCATTAAGAAAATAGTGTCTGGTTTTTCTGGTTGAAGTTTTTTCTCCAAGTTTCATTGATCTTCTTTTGGGTCCTACACTCTTCTCCACTCCCACCAATCTGCAACAGTATGTTGGTCCTTACTTAGAGACTTTGTAACGACCTGCAAAACGTTCTTAGGCTTCGTTTATGCACTTATTCAAATTATTCTCCTTGGTGTGAAAAGACTACAATTTGGGGTCCATCTTGAGTATTTTGGCAGATACCAGAGGGGAGCTATTTCCAAGGAGAGCATCCTTAGCTATTCCCTTGGGGCAGAAGCTCAAGGCTGTAATAGTCAGAATTTTTCTGATGCTACCATAGCATAGACTATACAAGTACACAAGTCTTTTGTCTTTTATGAGTTTTCTAATTAATCTTTGTGGAGAAATAGCTAAAGAAAAGCGAATTCCCATAGAATAAGAAGGTATAGAACTTCACACATTTTACAAATTTTTTATAGCTGTGGTTTATTATTTTTACTTCTTGTGTGCAGGTAACTAGAAACTGCCCTTTAACTTCTGCTGCCTAGTTTATTCCTGAGGGCAGTTCTCACCAAATATTAATCCTTTGTTCTGACTCCCATTAAATGGAAGTACACAGCTAATTAGAGAAGGACAATGGATATAAACCAGTTCATATGCAGTTGTTTCAGAATTATTTGCACTTCTGGGGCTTTCCAGAAGGAGTAAAATCTATTTCAGTGACTGCTTCAGACTTTTGCTATACTTTCTTAGCATGTTTGGGTTTTATGTGACAATGTAGGGAACAGCTTGGGACCATGCTTCTCACAGGATTTCATCTAAATGCCTTTAAGTCAGAGGATTATTAACTAATATAGACTCCAATAGAAGTAACGCAAATGACATTCTTCACAGTATAAAGTATATATATTCATCAATTCAAAGAGCTCTCTTAACATGAAGAGAGGTATGTTTTTAGATTGAGTATCTCTGCAAATGTCCCACAGACTAGCTTGTGCCCTAATCTAACATGCAATACATAAAGAACCTGGACCTTATGTTAGATGATCTTGGAGTTAATTCAATAACACTACCTGTGTGGTCTTGGACAGGCAGAGTGAAATATTTGTACCAGTCTCCTCATGGAGATTATAATAATATCTTATTCCACTGGGCTTTTGTGAGGATTAAATTAGCAATAATGTAGGGATTGTGCTTAACATAGAGCTTGCCATATTTTAGGAACTCAATAAATATTAGGTTATTTTTCTTTCACTTTTTCTCAGAACTTTAGAAACCAGAGGTGAGAACATCACAAGAGAACAAATGACTCTGCTTACACTAATAGGTGCCAAGAAGCAAAAGTATCCAAATGAACCATTTTATTCAGTAGATCCACTTACCAAAAAGAGATTCAGAATTCAATTATGGAGCAAGGATTTGTGACTACCTAATTTATTCTCTTCTTTGTTCATTGTCAAATGAAATTGATATCACCCTCCACATTGAACAATCAGGGAATTTGGTTCAGAGCTTTTAGACAAGCCTCTGTTTCCCTGAAGCCACTTTCTGAAGGAAACATCCAAAAAATAATGTTTTTACTTTCAAAGCCAAGATATATATGAGATTCAGCATATTTCAGAGACACCCAAGGAGATACTGACACAGTAAGTCTAGGGTTAGGTCCCAGAATCTACATTTTTAATTACCCAGGTGAGTCGTACCCAAGTGAGCCCTTTGTCCCATTTTAATAAACAACAATGTACAGCATCTGCTGACCAGAGGAGTTAAGGACAATGTGACTGATAAAATCTTGGTCATGACTTTTGGTGAAGGATTGTTACCTGTATGCCGCTCCACGAACCTTTGCCATGAGATAGAAAAGTATCTTTTAAGATTAAAAACATTCCTCAGATTGTAGTCAGCTTACTTATGTCTTCTTGCCTGGACTGAGTGAAGCCAAATTCTGTCCCTAATGTGGGTGAGTTTTATTCAATCAGTTGAAGATCTGAATATAATGAAAAGGTTGAGTAGGAGGTAACTCTTCCTGCCTGACTGCTTGAGGTGGGATATTGGGCTTTTCTGGACTTTGGACTCAGGCTGAAGCATTTGTCCTTCTTCAAGCTTTCTGGTTTTCAGACTGGAACTTATACCATCAGCTCACCTGACCCTCAGGCCTTCAGACTTTGACTGGAACTACACATCAGCTCTCGTGGGCCTCCATTTGCCAACTGCAGATCTTCTCATCTTCCATAATCACGTGAGCCAGTTGCTTTTAAATCTCTCTCCCTACCTCATCTCTCTGTCTCTGTCTGTCTCATGTCTATATCTATATATATACCTATATCTATACCTCTATATATATGTCAAGAATGGGATGATATATTCAAAGTACTGAAAAGAAACTGCCAGCCAAGAATTATATATATTATATATTATTATATCTGGCATTATTATTATTAATTATTATCTGGAATTATTATATCTGGCAAAACTGTTCTTTACAAATGATGGAGAAATAAAAACTTCCCTAGATAAAAATTGAAGGAGTTTATCATCACTAGACCTGCTTTACAAGAATTGCTAAAGGGAGTCTTTCAAGTTGAAAGAGAGACTAGAAAAAAAATAATAAAAGTCAACAAAATTGAGTTAGTTTTTTAAAAAGATAAACAAAATTGAAAAACCTTTAACTAGACTAAGAAAAACAGACTCAAATAAATAAAATTAGAAATGAAAGAGGAGACATTACAACTGACACCACAGAAATACAAAGGATCATAAGAGATTACTATGAACAATTATATGCCAACAAATTGGATAACCTAGAAGAAATGGATAAGTCCATAGAAACATACAATTTATCAAGACTGAATTGTGAAGAAATGTTAAAATCTGAACTGATCTCTAACTAATAAGGAGATTGAATCAGCAATCAAAAACCTCCCAACAAACAAAAGCCCAAGACCAGATGTCTTTATTAAATAATTCTACCAAACATTTAAAGAATAATTAACACAAGTTCTTCTAAAACTCTTCCAAAAATTTAAGATGAGAGAACCCTCCCAAAAATCATTACCAGCATTACCGGGATACCAAAATCAGGCAAAGAACAATACTACAAGAAAAGAAAACAACAGATCAATAACCTTGATGAATATTGATACAAAAGCCCTCAAAAAATTCTAACAAAGAGAATCCAACAACACATTGAAAGGATTATATATCATGACCAATTGGAATTTTTTTCCTGGATTGCAAGGATGGTTCAATATATGAAAATGAATCAATGTAACACACCACAGAACAGAACAAATATCAAAAACTAAACCATATGATCATCTCAATTTAGGCAGAAAATCATTTGACCAAATTCAACATCCTTTCATATTAAAAACACTCAATAAACTAGGAAAAGAAGGAAGTTCCCTCAACATAATAAAGTTAATATATGAAAAGACAAGAGCTAACATCATACTCAAAGTGAAAAACTTAAAACTTCCCTATAAGTCAAGGCAAGAACTCTCACCATTTCTGTTTAATGTAGTGTTAAAAGTCTTAGCCAAAGCAATTAGGCTAATTCAGAAAGAAATCAGAAAGAAAAACTAAAATTGTCTCTGTTCACAGATAACATGATTTTATATAGAGAAACGCCTAAAGACTTCACATAAAAAATTGTTAGACTTAATAAAATTCATTCAAGTTGAAGAATACAAAATCAACACATAAAAATCAGTTACGGTTCTGTACAGTAATAATGAACAATCCAAAAAAATTAGAAAATAATTCTATTTACAATAACATCAAAATGAACAAAATATTTAAGAATAAACTTAACCAACAAAGCAAAAGACTTGTACACTGCAAACTACAAAATATTCCTGAAAGAAAAATTTTAAAAGACACAAATAAATAAAAAGGCATTCCTTGCTTATGGATTGGAAGAATTAATGTTAAAATATCTGTACTCTCCAAAGCAATTTACTAACACAATGCAATCCCTATCAAAATACCATGGTACCTTTTGCATAAATAGAAAAAATCCTAAAATTCATGTAGAATCTCAAGTCCAAGTAGCCAAGAAAATTTTGAGAATAAAAAATAAACGTCCTGATTTCAAAACATATTACAAAGCTACAATAATCATAACAGTATGGTACTGGCATAAAGAAAGACATAGAAACCAATAAAATAGAATAGAGAGCCCAGAAATAAACCCACATATAAATGGTCAAATAATCTTTGCCAAGGATGCCAAGACACAATGGGGGAAAATAAACTCTTCAACAAATAGTGTTGAGAAAACTGGATATCCACAAGGAAAAGAATGAAGTTGGAACCTTTCCTTACACCATATACAAACATCAACTCACAGTGGATTAAAGACCTAAACATAAGGCATGAAGCTATAAAACTCCTAGAAGAAAACACAAGGGAAATCTTCATGATACTGAATTTAGCAATAATTTCTTGGATATGAAGCCAAAAGTGCAGGCAACAAAAGCAAAAATAGACAAGAAGGACTACATCAAACTTAAAAACTTCTGCACAGTAAAGGAAACAATCAACAGAATGAAAAGACAACCTACAGAATGAGAGAAAATATTTGCAAAGCATATATCTGATGAGGGATTATTATCCATAATATATATTTAAAAAATTCTACAACTCAACAACAAAAACCCAAACAATCCAATTAAAAAATTGGCAGAGGAGCTGAATAGATATTCTCCAAAAGAAATATACAAATGGCCAACAAGCGTATGAAAATATGTTCAGCATCACTAATTATCAGGGAAGTGCCAATCAAAACCATACTCATTAAGATAGCCATTTTCAAAAAGTAAAAAGTATTGGCAAAGATGTGGAGAAATTGGAACACTTGTACACAGTTGGTGGGAATGTAAAATGGTATAACCACTATGGAAAATGGTGTAAGATTGCTCAAAAAATTAAAATTACCATATGCAAATTTATGGGTATATAGCCAAAAGGATTGAAAACAGAATCTCAAGGAGGTATTTACACACTGATGTTCACTTCAGCATTATTCACAATACCTAAGAGGTGGGAGTCACCTAAATGTTCACCAATCAATGAATGGAATGGGAAAAAAAAAGCTCCTGTATATGTTAAATATTCATTTTGAATGCTTTTGGCACATGTAGGCATGTACATATACTTTATACAGTCTCTATCTCTCTCCATTATATGTGCATATATGTATATATATATGTGTATATATATACATAAATAGAAAAAGAAACAGAGAAGGTATATATATATATGTATATATATATATTATATGTATATATGTATCTATGTATATATATGTGTCTATGTGTATATATGTATGTATATATACCTTCTCTGTTTCTTTTTCTATCTATCTATCATCTATCTATTTATCTATCTGCCTACCTATTTTAAAAAATCTTAATGGAGCAAAATTCATAAACTGACTTTGTGGAACTGCTCCCTACTCCAAATAATCTTCTACTAACAGACTGGACATTTAAGTGTAGCAACTCTCTCTGCTTCTCTAGGAAGGCAAATGTCTGCATTACAGGAATCTGTTAACAGACTAATCTTATTGTTAGTAAGAGTGGATCACTTTGGCATTAGTAATTCAGTGATTCATGCTTTCAACACTGCTTGTAGAAAAATGGACTTGACTTCTGTCTAAGTACTGCTGAGTCAGACCTCTTAATGATTTCTCATTTACTACATTTCCATTGCAGTTCCATGACCATGAAATAATTTCAGCATCTTGAAAGTAGAATCAGTAAATTAAAGATGATCTCACAGAGAAGTAAGATTTGCAAGGAGCTATATAATGAGGATACAGACCAGGTTATATACAATCAACAACAACAAAAAAACTTTTCTGCAGTCTGCTTACTCCTTATTATGATTTGTTTCTAACTGGTCCCCTGTGGCTGTCTGAACACATGACCACAATTTGTTGACACTCCTCACCTTGAGAAGTGGGGTCTGTGTTTCTTCCCCTTGAATCTGGCTGGGCATGTACCTGCTTTGACCAACAAAGTATGATGAAAGTGACACTTACAATACTTCTGAGGCTAGGCTATAAAAGAACTTGAAGTTTCTGCCTTGTTCAAAGGGATGTCTCCTCTGAAGTATTGAGCTTAGTTTAAGGGGTCAGACAACCTGAGGTCACCATGCTATGCAAAAGCCTAAGACTCATAAAGAGGTATATGAATGCCCAACTTTTAAGTTGGTCATTTAAGATTGAGCCCAACCTTTAAGTCATCTCAGCTCACACAGCAGACATGGAGAAGGGGTCAGTTATTAGCCAACACTCATAGCAATATACTACATGGTTATTCGTTTTTGTAACATTTGAACAAGTAAAATATAATCAATTCAATTGGTAAAAAACAAACAAACAAGAGCTTATATTATGTACCAAATATTGTATTTGGGCATTCTTTTTCTAAGAGAAGGACCCCAAATTTGTGTGAATTTCGACCTTACAAAACCTGGATTCACCCTAAGCACAAGCCATTGTTGATCAGAGAGTTCACACACATTCTTCCTGGGGCTGAGAACAATTAACAACTGTAATCAAAGTTCAGATAATTTAAGTAGAGAGATGGAAGCCCACCTCCTCTCATTACAAAGTGAGGAAATTGGCTCTCTGATCTTCACAAAATCATAGTTACTTTAAAATACATTCATTTATTCACTCATTTATTCATTCCATATGCATACACTGAGCAGCAGCTATAAACCAGGTATAAGCTATTTCATCTGAGTTAGGCCTTTCTCTAGCTGGCTCCTGTTCAGTTTCTAAACTTGGGTGGATGGGGGGACATTTGGATTCAGAGAATAAAGAGGGCAGCTAAATCTCTACCCCGTGGAGCATCTGGAAGGCAATTAGACTTTAATATGCAAACACTTCACCACCAGCAGCCTCACTCTTTAACCTGATCAGAGGCATTTCTGGGTGATAGGTAATCTGTGAACTTTTGAGAACTGCACTGCCTTAATTCACTTCTCATACATTTATTTGTTAGAAAGTGTCTATTAGAATTGTTGTCCTAAAAGATGGTATAAAAATAGAAGGATCTTACAAAGCTGGCAAAGGAAACAGAGATAAATGGTGTGGTCTTGAGCATACAGAAGTGATACTCAATACATTTGGATGTCATGAAAAAGAAGACAAAATGAGAAAAATAAAAATCAGAACATTTGGCTGTAACCATGTGCCTCACTTTAAAATATATTTTTAAAAATTAATAGTATTTGGATGTACTTAAATGTTGATTGTACATATTACAGCTCTCAACGCAAGGCTCTCCTGGTACTCTATTTTACTCTCAACAGCTTTGAACTACAGAGATGATCAGGAATGAATATTTAAAGTTGACTTGATTAACAAAGTAAGAATGTCAATTTTTACTCTGCTTACAACGTATTGAGATTATAATTACTTTTAACCTTTTCTTATTTGTATTTAAAATGTTTCATACTTATTGTACTTATTCCCACATGTTCCTTTCACTCCCAATTTTGAGAAAAAAATTGAGAAGAAACTTTTTTCCTAGATATGTTTCTTTGGTTAAAGAGCAGTGAGTGAAACTGTTTGATTATTGTAAAATAAGCAGTTTCGGGGCATATCGAGTGGACTGATACCTAGAAAATGTCATTAAGCTGTGATCAAGGAAAGAAGATGAGACGATGGATTCCAATGAACTCAATCACTGAAGCCTAACTCTGGGGAAGTCAACATACTGATAAGAGGACATGACAATGTCAAGGACTAATGAAATACCCAGAGACATGCAGGGTCATCCATTATCTAATTATGCCACTTTGGAAGTGATTTAAGCAAAAATATTATTCTGGGGTGAAGACAGAATAGGGGAACTAACATTTATTTAGCATCTATTGTGTGCCAGGTATTTTACATATGTTATTTTATTTGATCCTCAAAACAGGTCTTTAAAGTGGGTATTACAACCTCATTTTATATATAAGGGAACAAACTCTAAGACCAGTAAATAGCCCTTCTAACTGAGCAGAACTAAGTAAGGGGAGGAGCAGTGTTTCAAACCAGATTTTTATTACTACAGAGTTATTGTCTTTATAAAATGTTGCCATTTATAAAACAAATAGAGATAATATGGGAGTTAGAGATATCTATAAGCACTGTCTAAACATTTATAATGTATATTTTTCCCAGTTTTTATTGAAATACTAGAATTCTTGACTATTAAATTTTCACTTTCAAACCTTCAAGTTTGAGACCTTTGATACTGAAGTGAAAGCTTTGAAGATTTGCGCAAAACTTACATGAAGTCTCTTAATTGAACTTCAGAGGAGGTCGTCTGTGTGAATGGGAAGGTAGACAGGTTGATTTTCAGGAAAGATGGGGTGGACTAAAGACTGATGGTTTAATAAACTGGAGGAGCATTGCTGTAAGCAGGTGAGAAGGAAAGCAAACCGAAGGTTACCTGAAGTAAAAATGGGGTGTGAAGGGAGGCATAGATAAACTAGAGAACTAGACTCAGCCCAGAGGCTGAGTCAACATCAGATGGAGGTGGGGGGAAGGAAGAAGTAGCTGTAGTCAATGGGACATGAATATCTACCTTTTCACCTGCCATACGATGTTAACCACCATATTCCTGAGGTTCCTACCAATGCCCAGTACCCTGCCCCAGATGGGGGAAGCTTAGGGGGTCCCAGGTGCAAATGCAGCAGCATGCTCAATGGTGGAGCAGCAGCCCACGACTTCTCTGAGGGGGGCACACATTTTCTGGCCCATGACAGTCATCTACACATGAAAACCAGGGAGATGAGAATCATCAGACACCCAGAGCTCCATCTCCCAACTCCCCCAAAATATCTTTCTCAGACAGAAGGAGGATGACAGAATGACTAAAACAAGATGGCTCTTGTTTTTCTTTTTTCTTTTTTTTTTTTTTTTTCTTTTTGCTGTATGCGGGCCTCTCACTGTTGTGGCCTCTCCCGTTGCGGAGCACAGGCTCCGGATGCGCAGGCCCAGCGACCATGGCTCACGGGCCCAGCTGCTCCGCGGCATATGGGATCCTCCCAGACCGGGGCACGAACCCGTATCCCCTGCATCGGCAGGCGGACTCTTAACCACTGCGCCACCAGGGAGGCCCTCTTGTTTTTCTTTACCTACTCTACCTCCATGCCTAGCGAAATGCAGTCTGTATCCTGAATCTTAAGACAGTAACAGAGATTTGCATCCTTCTCCCCAGAAGGAAGGGTTAGTTTGGCCACCCCTTGCCTTCTCTTGGGGATCCTGAGAGATAGGAGAGTTTGGTGGGCAATAGCCCACCCCCCACAATTTTTTATGACTCCAGTTTTATCTGTGGCAGTTGAGAAGGACTCCAAAGGACTTGTCTGCGTCTGTATGCAGCCTTGCTCCACAAGCCTAGGAATTTAGTCAGCATTTGGAGCAGATATATATTCTCTGATATCCTCCCCACAGATTAGGATTTGACCAACCGGTGAGTTGGCAGAAAGTTCCAAATAGACATAGGCTAGTGCCGTATTGTTCAGGATTTGGAAAGTAAAGATTTCCCCCAAGCTTAAAGTTAGGGCTGGCAGGAAGAACGCAAAAATGCAAATTACAGACTCCTAGCCCAATGGGGCCTGTCTAATAAAAAATTCATTCATTATTGATTTACCTTAAGGGGATAAAAAATACAATATGAAATAGATCTCCTTTGCCATTTTAGGCATCAAAAAAATTAAAATGGCCACCTCGGGGAAGCTTTAAAAATTAACAATGCCAAAGTAAAGAAGGTTTTCAGATCATTCCATGCTTTCACTATATGTTGAACTAAGTAACCAAACGTCTTAGGAAGACTCTAAAGGTGTCAGAAATACAGACGAGCCTAATCCAATATTGTTTTAAGTAAAGGCCTCAAATGACTTATATTCCAATGACCAAGGAAAAGAAATTGCCTGATTTCTCTAAGAACAGTCCAAGCAGGGCCACCATTAGCCTGCATAAGGGCTTGGAGTGAATTAGAAAATGATGGCTTCTCTGGGTGGAGGCTGCCCATGTAGCAGCTGGGGCGGGGAGCAAAAGCTGATTTCAGCTCCTCATCACCTTGGCCTCAGCATACACCTGAACAGCTGTATGCAGCAGCTCTGGTTAGGTTAAAATTTTAAAAAAAACACCTATTCTTCAGTGGGGTGAAACCTAGGTTGGGAGTCTCAAGAAACATGTATAATATGCCCACGAAGAAGTCTCTCTTAGTCCCATAGAAGGCTTCAACAGGACCAGCCTTGGACATATTACTTAAATACTCTCTCATACTGACATTCAAGAATGCTTTTTTAAGAATGTTTTAAGACTAAAACATTTTAAGAATGTTTTAAAACTAAAATATTTATCCCAGTGCACCCAGGGGGAAAGTAAGGGCTGGTGCATAGATTTGTAGGCTCCTAACCAATGATTCACTTACCTCTCAACAAAGACTTCACAAGATGGAATTTGTATTCACTCAGGTAATTTATTTTGTTTTCAAAGACAAATGGGACTCCTTTGAAGGAGGCTGTCACACAGATTTTATGTTTCAGATGTGTCTCCTTTGTTCATGTGTTCGTAAAACGCAGGTGAGGATGTCGCTCTCCCTCCATCTGGAACTTCAAGGAGAACACAAGAAACAGCTGAATGTGCAAAGAGAAAATTGATTTTAAAGGCAAAATGAGTAGGTGTGTAGCTACTGTTTTAATAGTTCTTTGGGGGAATTTTCTGTCCCTACAAATTATATATACTCACTGTAAAACATTCGAACAATTGAATATTTGAGTCCCCTTCACTATTTTCCAAATGCCACAGCTCTCACCAGAGGCAACCATGGTTACTAATCGATTATTTCTAGAGATTTTTCAAAGAAATTATATACACACACATATCTATACATACATGTCTTTAGATTTCATTTTAAAGTAAACCTTTTTTAAATATACAAAAGTATGCATGTCATAATTTTACAGCTTAATGAATTGTCACGAATGCAATATAACCACTACCCAAGTCAAGAAATAGAACATTATCAGCACCTCAGAGGCCCCCTACATATCAATCTACGTAGAATTTTTGTACATAAATGCAACATAAGATATATATTTTTTGCCATTTACTTTTTCCTCTTAAGATTGTTGTTATGCCAAGAACATATATACTTGTTACACTATCATATAATATTCCTTAGTATGGACTTCATATAAGTTATTTAACATTACCCTATTAATAGACATTTCGTTTATTAAAATGATCTTGTATAACATTTTAAGCTCAGAAGTTTCAACTCTTTGTTTTACCAAAATAAAAGTCATCTTTTTGGATCTTTATTTTACCAAAAATAATTGCTAACATAAGACTGCAATAATCCACATGTTGAAAAAGGACTTCCAGGGGCCATCCAGATCTTCTGAGTGATCTGTGCAGATATTATTCAGTGATGGGGCAAGCAGATCATCTTGGCTTCTTGTACCTCCATTTCTCACACAGGGGCAGGTAAGACTTGCCAGACATGGAGAATAGCTAGTGCTGTAGTCTGAATCCTAGAACCAGCATTTTCTGGGGAAAAAAACAAAAAGACGCTTGGTTTGTCACATTTGCCAATTTCATGAATTCAATACTCCCTCAAGACTAATTTCAAGTGACCAACTTGACCTCACTGAACACAGTGTTGGGAAAAGATGTAGACAACTAGCATTGAATGGCTGCAAGATGGCTCCAACACACTGCCTGGGGTCTGAGGTAAGATAGTACCTACGTGACTGCATGGAAAGTTGTCAAAAGAACAATGAATCAGGGCTAACTTTTAAAAAAGGAGAGTGGAAATTTGAAATAATACCCAAAGGTAATGATAAGTGAAGAAATGTCTTGGGTATTGCTTTGAACAGGATTGAGTTCAAGCAGTGCCTTTCTGTTTTAATCAGCTACATGCTACTTGGTACATGAGTGGTTGATCTGTTCACTCAACAGGTAAATGTTAATATTCTATCAATATAATTATCATATGTTATGGTGGAAAGCTGTATATGGTAGAATTTCCCTTCTTCTTGTCTGCAACAGTCAGTAGAGAGAAGAAACATCCTACAAAGAAATCAACAAAAATTGAGACAGGGCAATTAGATAGAGCATCTCTCAAAAATAACTGCAGTTAGTTGAGACAAATTTATTTTGTACCTATTACATATCATGGGCTGTTCTTGGTATTCAGGGAAACTGTAAACAGGGAAGGGAAAGTTAAGAGAAGAGAGCTTTAAAAAGCAAAGCAAGGTTGGAAAGGAGAAGAATGGTCATTATGCATCCTAATGTTCAAAAGTTATTCTAGAGAGAGTCAGAAAGAGAGTGAGGGTGGGTAGAGAGATTTGAAGTCCTTTCTAAGCAAGACACAAAATGCAGAAACCATGAAAGAAAAGACTGATAAACTTGATCACATGAATAGAATTTGAAATGGCAAATATATACTGTCAACTAAGTATAAATGAACAAACAAACACAAACCCCAGATATTTCACATTGCCAGGGTCAGTCCCTACTGATGGCTCTCAAACTGTGTTAGTTTTCTGTCAGTGTCTGTTTTAGTTACCTAGGGCTGTGATAACAGAATACCACATTTTCTCAAGGTTCTTGAGGCTGGAAGTCCAAGATGAAGGTGCCAGCAAAGTTGATTTCTGCTGAGGCTTTTCTCCTTGGTTTGCAGATGACTGCCTTCTTGCTTGTCCACACATGGTCTTTTCTCTGTGCATGCATGGAATGAGAGAGAGAGCGATCTCTGTTGTTTCTTCCTCTTATTAGGACACGAGTCCTATAAGATTAGGGTCTCACCCTTATGACCTCAGTTACCTCCTTAAAGATTCTATCTTCAAATACAGCCACCTTGAGAGTTAGGGCTTCAACATACATTTGGAGAGACACAATTCAGTCCATGACACTGGCATAACACATTATACAAATTCATCGGTTTAAACCAACACAAATTTATTATCTTGCAGTTCTGTTGGGTCAGAAATCTAGGTTGGTTTTTCTGCTCCAGGTTTCACAAAGATGAAATCATGGTTCCGTTCACTGGGTTTTTATCGAGAGACTCTGCTTCCCAGTTTACTCGGGTTTTTGGCAGAATCCAGTTCCTTACAGTTGGAGCTCCCTGTTTCCTTGCTGGCTGTCATTTGGGGACCACCCTTAACATCTAGAGGCCTCTCTCAGGTTCTTACATGTGGGCCCCTCTGTCTTACAGCCAGCAACAATAGTGAGTCAAATTCTTCTCACACTTGAAATCTTTGACTTCTTGTTTTATATTTTAAGGTATCATGAATAGATTGGACCCAACTGTATAATCCAGGCTAATATCCTGATTTAAGGTCTGCAATCTTAATCACATCTGCAAATTCCATTTTGCCATATAATATAACATCTTTACAGCTTCTAGAGATTAGATCAAAGAAACCTTTGGGGGCCCATTATTCAATTTACCACAGTAGCAACTATATTAGAGCTTCAAATATATCCAAGAGATATTTATGGAAACATTAAACAATGACGGTGACAGAAGATCTTGGTTTATTTGTTCAGGCTTATGAGAATGGTTCTAGCATTTCATCATCAGCATGATGCTGGCTCCTGAACTGAGGGGTGTGTGTGTATGGTGTGTATGTGTTGTGTGTCTGACTTCTCTGTTAATATATGTATATTTTAAAGTATCCATTTATCCTTATTTTACGATTTTTTCCCCTTTATTTTTTTGGGCTGAATTGGGTCTTAGTTGCAGCACACGGGTCTTCACTGAGCCATGTGGGATCTTTTGTTGTGTCTCGGGCTCCTCTTTAGCTGTGGTGTGCGGATTTTCTCTTCTCTAGTTGTGGCGCACAGGCTCCAGGGCACGTGGGCTCTGTAGTTTGCAGCACACAGGCTCTCTCGTTGAGGCATGCAAGCTCAGTAGTTGTGGCACGCGGGCTTAGTAGTCCCGCAGCATGTAGGATCTTAGCTCCCCACCAGGGACTGAACCCATGTCCCCTACATTGGAAGGTGGATTCTTTACCACTGGACCACCAGGGAAGTCTCTTTACAATTTTTAAAAATCGGTAATGGTTGTTTGAATGTTTGATATTGTCAAATGTCTTTGTAGCATCTACTATAATGCCTATTTTTTTCCTTGACCTATTAATATGGTACATTAATTATATTCTTTATATTAATAGTTTTCTTATTATTGAATTATCTTTACATAATGGAGTTGTTTTAATATGTGCTTATAATCCATATTATGTGAGATTTTTGCATAATTTTTTAGATACAATTTTCTTTCTTCTCTTGTTAGTTTTCATATCAGGGTTATGATGACCTCATAGGAAGAACTGGGGTGATTTCTTTCTCTCTATACTCTGGAACTGTTTAAATATTATACCAGTTATATGTGTTTTAAGAGTTTAAAAGAACTCATTTAAAACCACTTGGGCCTAGCACTTTTTTGAGAGAAAGACTCTTCAATAACTTTCTTAATATTTTCCTCTTTTGGGGAATTATTGGATCAGTGCCTCATTAAAATAGAACAAAAACCCAGTCCTTCACCACAGTCAATACACTAACTTTGAATAAACACTGTATATATCAATACTTCAAGTTTTAAATATGACCAGTGGACTTGCTTCTTCCTTGTATCTTCTCTGGGCTGGATTGACAATAATACTACTCACAGAGGGACAAATATGTCTAAACTTTATAACATTCATAGTAGAGAAACTTGTCTATCAGAAGTATGTTGATGGGAATGGAATTTCATCGACTTCTTAGTACTAATTTATAACTTTTTCCTAAAATGAAGAAAATGAAACTATATTTTCAAAATCTATTGCCAATTTTTCATCAGTACTCAGTTCCAACAATTTATTCTTTAAGGTTATACATTTATAATATCTTTGGATGAAAGAAATGAATTAAAATCTAATGAATTCCCTAAATGCATCTTCTTTGAACAGAAAATAAAATTCAAAACATCCTATTAAATTTGAAAAGTTTTCAGTGGTTACTTTATGTGAGTGTGCAATATTCAAATCATCACCTAATTTCATGGTTAATTATTGTTAAATTATGGAAAATGTCACAATGGTCTGTAGAAACTATTCTTCCAAGCTTTTAGTTTTCATTTCTGTTCTGTTTGCCATTGAAAAACATGTGGCATTCGTTTCTTACATGAAAGTATTAAAGTTATTAGAAATACAGAAGAGACTATGGAAAAGTAAGCCTGGATGTCTCTTTTGCATCTTTAAAATGTTAGGACCAAAAACACTAAGAGATTTTTCCGTAGCTCAAATATTCTTAACAGAATTTTCCCTCTTGATAATCCTTGTATGTCAGCATGCAATAACAGTTGTTTATGGTCAACTCATATGGTAAATAAAATAAAGAGAGTAATCTCAAAGTTAATGCATTATCCTTTATGTAATTCATAGTTCTTAATGCATCAGTCAGCACAATATTTAGGTCAGCTGAAAATGTGATAACTAAGTCACGGTAAGTATGTGGAGCAAGAGGAACTCTCATATCCTGCCAGGGTGGGGCTGTAAACTGGTGCAACCACTTTAGAGGAAGGCTTCATCTTACTTAGTGAAGCTAAAGATATGCATATCCTACGACACAGCAAATTTCTGCTCCTAAGTATATACCCTGGAGAAATAATTCAGTGCATCAGGATACATGATCTGGAAGGTTCAGAGCAGCACTGTGCACAATAATACCACACTTGGAAAGTTCCAAAACAAGGCTCAATTTTAGAATGGCTCTAAGCAATCTGGCATATTCATTCAGTGGAACACAATGAAAAACAAACAAAAACAGCTACACAGAACACTATGCATGAGTTTTATAAATAGCATGTTGAGCAAAGGAATCAATATACAAATGGATCTATGTGTTGTATGAGTCCATTATGCAAAGCTCAAAATAAAACAACAACAAAAAAAAACGATGATGTTTAGGGATATATAGTTAGATGAATAAACTACCATAAATTAAATAGATAAAGGCAAAGAATGAATGACCCTAAAGGTCAGGAGAGTGTTTTTCTCTGGAGGTTAAAGGAAGTAAAAAACAAAACAAAACAAAACAAAACTGTATTGGAAGCTTTTAAGCTGTGAACAATATTTTGCTTCTTGCCTTGAGTAGTGATTAGACAGGTGTATAGAATTATGCACTATGCTAGTTGTTGATTTTACTGTACATTATATCTAATATTCACAAATTTACAAGAGGTTAAAAAAGCTAAGGGGTTCAAAATTTTAAGGAGATTTAGAAAAAATCTCAAGGTCTAAAAACTGGGAAAGGGAAGACTCATAGGAAGCTTGATAATTATCTTCGGATATTTTAAAAGATATCATGCTATAGTGGAAATTTTGGTTTCTTTTCAAACTCCTCTTTTTTCTGGGTTCTGAGATATCCTTTTCTGGAAATTACCCCCTCTACCTCCCCCTCCTAATTTCATTTACATGGTTGACAGCACTCATTTTAGAATAGTGGGACCCACCGACTCTCCCCCTACCCCCATCTCCCCATCCCTCCCCACCCCTCCACCCCCCACACATAGCCACAGTTGATTAGTTGAAGAGCGAATAGCTGACTCAAATTAGGCCACAAGAATCCATTCTCTAGAAATGTGTATTTAGGACCCAATAGCGCAACTAGAACTTAGAGTTGAAGTTACAGGGTAAAATGTTTGACTTTATGGAAGAAATGTATTGATATTATTACAGCATCACTTTCTCCTCAGGTATTAACCGTTCTGTGCAGTCACCCTGGAGGAGTTTAAGTGTGGCTTGAATAACTGAAAGAGATTACAGGCAGAATATAGGAACAGACTAAACCCTTCAATGAAAAACAAACCTGCAAAAGTGCTTAAACACAGAATACAGACACATGACCTTTTCCCCCATGCATCCTATTGCTTACCAATTTTAAGTGCCTCTATTTAAAAGTAGTAGTTTTCTCCTTAAATTTAAAGCATGTCATTCCTCTCCTCAAACCTCTAACCAACAGCTCCAATATAAGATTCATTTTACTCACATTTAGATTTAAGAACAGTTGCAGTTACTATTTTGTCAATATTCACTCTAATCTCTCCAGATTTCACCCCTTCACTTCAACTGGGTGAACATGTTTGTCATTTTATGTGTTCAAACTCCCAACACTAGTTTCTTTCCTAGTGTACTGTTTTACTATTTCTTTAATAATAAAAATAATTATATATAAACAGATCTAATGTGCTGACTTTAAACATCAGAATTATATTTTCTAAGATGAGGAACCAACATGGTAGAACTAACATGCTGAGTAAACATTAATTATTACTGACAGATTTTCTTTGGTGGATGGGCACAAGAATTCTTCAGGTGAGAACATTGATTAATCCATTGGAAAAATTTCAGGTGAGAACACTGATTAATCCATTGGAAAAAACTGTGTGCTGAAATTTAGATTATTACTGTAATGATAAAAAAAATGTATCCCTATGCTGTACAAATCTTCCTCGACTTATGATGGAGTTACGTAAGTTGATTGTAAGTCGAGATGCACTTGATACATACCTAGCCTATCAAACATCATAACAGCCTAGCCTACCTTAAATGTATTCAGAACACTTACATTAGACTACAGTTGGGCAAAATCATCTTACACAAAACCCATTTTATAATAAAGTGTCAAATATCTAATGTAATGTATTGAGTACTGTACTGAAAGTGCAAACAGAGTGGTAGCATGGATACAGAATGGTTTTAATTATATTGGTTGTTGGCCCTTGTGATCACGTGGCTGACTGGGAGCTGTGGGTCACTGCCTCTGTCCAGCATCATGAGAGACTGTTGTACTGCATATCACTAGCCCTGGAAAAGATCAAATTCAAAATTCAAACTACACTTTCTACTGGATACATATTGTTTTTGCACTATGGTAAAGTCAAAATATCATAAGTCAAACCATCTAAGTTGGATACTATCTCTATTGCATTATTCAAAGAAAGAGAAAGAAAAATAATAAGAGATGGAGAAATTGCATTATATATCATCCATTATTTAAAATAATCAAGTAGTTCATTCAACTGTAGGATGGAAATGCAAGGGTCTTTTTTAGCATAGGACTTTTTGTTTGTTTAAGGTGAGAAAGATACTTTCCCCCAATTTGACTTTTATTTACCTATTATCTGACATATCCACTAGAGAATTTCAATTTGGGACAATAATTTTAATTCTTGAATGTTTCCTATCCAGCCTTTATTGTCAAATTTTTAAAAACCTGGAAGTTAAAATAGAACTGAAAATCCATAATGATTACATTTTCTTATTCTTCTCAGATGAGCTAAATAATTGTACAGACTGTTAAAAATAAATCCTTAATTTAAGAGTATTTTAAAATATTCTAGAATTACTGTTCAATATCTGAATTAGGAAATGTTAGTGTGGAAATAGAGGAAGAGAAATATTTGTGTAATTTTGGCATTGAAAGTCCATGAAGTTCAAGGTATTAGGGCAGCTATGGTAGGTAGCCTCTAAGATGGTCCCCACTGATCCCTACCTCCTGATATTCATGCATTATCCATTCCCCTTGAATATAACATATCAACTCATTTCTAATAAACAGAATATGGCAAAGCTGTGTGATGTTACTTCTAAGATTAAGTTAGAAAAAGGCTGTGGCTTCCATCTTGGGCATGTTTCTCTTGCTCTCCCTTGGATTGCTCACCTGGGAGAACACGGCGGCCATGTTATGAGGCATCCCTGTGTGGGGCCCACAAGTGAGGGATCGATGCCTGCCAATAAGGTATAGGTGAGCTTGGAAGTAGATCCCACCTTCAGATGAGATTATAGTCTTAGCTGATGGTTTGACTGCAACATTATGAAAGACTTTGAGTCAGAGACACTATACACAGCTAACCTGTGCCCAGATTGCTGATCCATAGAAACTGTGAGATGATAAATATTTGTTGTGGTAAGCTGCTGAATTTGGGGGTAATTTGTTAATGTAGCAATAGGTAGCTAATACAGTTGTACTCACAACATTGAGATTTTGGGAATGAGTATATTTGATAATATTCTAAGCATGATTTCACCTAGAAAAGTAAGGCAACGGGGTTGAGGTGGATAGAAAAATGACCCCCCCAAATGTCCACATTCTAAGCCATAGAAACCGTGAATATGTTACTTTACTGTGGAAAAGGGGAACCTGTAGCTCTGATTAAGTTAAGGTTCTCAACACAGGGAGGTTAACCTTGACTATCCAGTTGGACACAATGTAATTACAAGGGTCATTGTAAAATGGAGGCAAAAGGATCGGAGTCAGAAAAGGAGATGTGACAAAAGAAGGAGAGGTTGGAGTGATGAACTTTAAATGAAGATGAAGGATGAAGGAATGAGTCACAAGTCAAGGAAAGTAGGTGGCTTCTAGAAGCTTGAAAAGGCACAGGAATTGATCCCTCGCTAAGGTTCCCAGAAGGAAGGCAATTCTGCCAACACCTTGATTTTATCCCAGTGAAACTGATTTTGGGCTTTGACCTTCAGAACTGCAAGATAATATATTTGTGTTTTCTTAAGTCACTTTGTGGTAATTTGTAACAGCACCAATAGGAAACTAATACAGGGGCTTTTGGTGAACATCCCACTGCCTTATGTATAATTCATTCTCTCTGTAACTTGTTGCATTGACATCCACATGTGGAATGGCAGACCAAGGGTTAAAGACAATGCATAAAAGGTGATCTCATGTCCAAATTAGTCTTTAAGTAAGAGCACTTCCCACCTCCTTCCCCCTTCCCCCTCTGGCATCTCAATTTCCCTCTAAAAGACTAAAGGGAACGCAGAAAAGAAAAAAAAAAAGCATCATAACAAAAATTAAAACTGATGAACAAATGAGAGTCTAAACTGTATGAAGGCAAGAACCATTTCTCTCTCTCTCTTTTTTTTTTTTTTTCCATACACGGGCCTCTCACTGTTGGGGCCTCTCCCGTTGTGGAGCACAGGCTCCGGACGTGCAGGCTCAGCGGCCATGGCTCACGGGCCCAGCCACTCCACAGCATGTAGGATCTTCCCGGACTGGGGCACAAACCCATGTCCCCTGCATCGGCAGGCAGACTCTCAACTACTGCGCCACCAGAGAAGCCCCCATTTCTGTTTTAATAACCACTGTTATCCCAGCAAACAGTACAGCCCCTGGCACACTGCAGAGACTTGATAAATGTCCACTGAATGTTGTCAAATGCACACCTTAAAAACAGAAATTGTCAGAACTTGCCTGTAATAATAAGGCAGATGGATCAGGGTTGATTAAAACCTATGTAGACTTTATCTCATGGCCGGTCCAGTTTCTCTTCTTGAAATGTAGACTACCTGGGAAAAAACAAGTGAGAATCTTTTAACCACTACTACTGTGTGCTCTTTGACTTAGGTCACCAGGGACAGTTTTAACCAGATGACTGGGGTGGGATTGGTTTCTCTTCCACAAAGGCTTTGCTTTTGAAGAGACAGAGAGAGAAGTGTGTCTTGCCTCCACCCCTTTATTCTAGATCCTTTTGAATGCAGAGACTCCTAATTTAGTGTAGTCTCCAAGTGTAAAAGTTCATACGTTAGAGTTAAGACAGGAAGTACAGCCAGTAGTTTTACAGAGTGTTTCATCTATTTCAATTGTTCTATCAAATAATCATTTGTGAGCAAAGAAGGAGAATAGGACAAAACTGAAAAAAAGTGATTATCAGTCAAAAATTGGTAGTCGTGCTGGGACTTGTCTATATCTTTGCCACCAGATACAAACCTGAGAATGGAATTTGATCCCTACAAAACTCGAAAGAGAAAAAAGCAAGAGAAATCCATATTCTTGGTCTGATGGAGGAGAAAACGAACAAACGATTTTCTGAAGACTTAGAAGAAAAGCATATGCACACATATGCATTATGTTCACAAGACTGGTTCTTTTATGCATACAATTTTTTTGTTTCTTTCTTTTTGTTTGTTTGTTTGTTTGGGGGGTTTTGTTTGTTTGTTTTTGGCCACGCCGCACAGCATGCAGGATCTTAGTTCCCCAACCTGGGACGGAACCCGCGCACCCTGTAGTGGAAGCACGGTGTCCTATCCACGGGACCGCCAGGGAAGTCCCTATGCATATAGTTTTATGACTAGCTTTTCTCACTAAAATATATTGTGTACATTTTTCTATGTTGTTGAATATTCTTCTAGCCTATTGTCTTAAGAACTTTATCATTTTTCTTCATAATGCCATACATCTTTATGGATTTAATTATTTTTCCTGTTGGTGGATTTATAGGTATTTTTATTTTTTAACAAAATATATAGCTCCTTAATTAACATTCTGGTAGCTATATATTTGCTCAAATGCATACTCGTTTCTTTGGAATATATTACTTGTAGAGCAATTGCTACATTTCCTTCATTAATACTTTTTGCAATTTTCAGTGAGCTGTGCATCCATATTAAAATAATTCAGATTTTTCTCTTTCTATTGAAGTAGATTGATGTATAATATTATATGTTACAGGTGTACAATATAGTGATTCATCATTTTTAAAGATTATACTTCATTTATAGTTATTATAAAGTATTGGCTATATTCTCTGTGTTGTACAATATATCCTTGTAGCTTATTTTATACCTAATAGTTTGTACCTCTTAATTCCCTACCCCTTTATTGCCCCTCTCCACACTAGTAAATAGTTTGTTTTCTATAACTGTCAGGCTGTTTCTTTTTTGTTATATTCATAGTTGCTGTATTTTTTTAGATTCCACATATAAGTGATACTATACAGTATTTGTCTTCCTCTGTCTGACTTATCTCACTTAGCATAATACCTTCCAAGTCCATCCATGTTGTTGCAAATGGCAGAAAAAAAATCAGATTTAAAAAGAAAAAAACGTTAGTTTAAGTGTTTTATGCTCTTCCCTTAAAAACACTTTATTTTTAAGCCTAATTTCATCCTTATTGGATATATGTCTTCAGCTTATTGAAGAACGGTAAATAAATGTGTGGTATACATTATGAGTCCCCGACAAATATGAGTGCGAGTTTTAGCTGCCTTTATACAAAATATTCAGTTTGACCTGGGACAACATGGTTGGTCATATTTCCCTAATTGCCCTAGACTTTTCTTGCATATGATTCTGCAGCAGAATCTTGGCCCAATCTGAATTTTGACTAGCTATGGGCTATCATTCCCTGACCCAAAGGAAGTACTTAATATGTTTGCTTAATCCCAGCCTTGTAAAGTGAGGCCATTGGTAGTTGAGACAAAACTTAAAGGATATGCTAAATATTCACGTTTCTAAATCTCCCAGGTTACTGCTTGTCAAAGTATGATCACAGACCAGCAGCTGCAGCAGTAGCTGGGAACTCATTAGAAACATAAATTCAAAGGCCTTACCCCAGACCTACTGAATTTGGAGGCGGGAGCCAGCGATCTGTGTTTTTACAGGTCCTCCAGGAGATTCTGATGTGTAACTGCTGCCTTAAGCAATAACTTCTTATTAAGTTCAATAGTCTGAAAGAAATATATATGAACAGCACTAATTTAATCTTTTATAGAAAGGACTCCAATGAACTACAGTTCAAAATAGGGAATGAGAAATTATTTATTGAAACAGGTTTCTGAATCTTTAAAAGTCCTATTACACTATTCAGACCCCATGTGAAGGTGTTTTTTTAAGTGAAAAATGCAGTATAAAAGGTTGTATTTTTTATGACAATAACCAATGTCTTTAAAAAATATATCAGTGTGCATGTGTGTGTGTGTGTATCTGTGTACTGAAACACTAAATTCCTCCTTTGTCAGCGATAGTGTAGGATTGGTTTCCCTTAGTTCTTCTGCTGAGGCTTTTAATCCCATACCACTCCCATCCCCTTTAAGGATCAAGGACCTGTCTTTTGTCCTGGGCTGTTGTTCTCATGGGGCAAGTCTCCAGCAGTACAGGTGAGGTCCTTCTGCTGGATAGGCCGTAGAAGACATGCAGGCAGCCATAGGGATGGAAGGCCCTCACCCAAAGGGTTTTGAAGACAGTGGATGCGACTCCTTTGCTCAGGAGCAGAGGGAAGTGGCCAGGCTTCATCTCCCTTAGACCCTTGGCCTCCTCTAAATTCATCATGCCCATCCCCCAGACAACAGCCATGGTGGAATCGCCCAGAGACGGGGCACAATCCTCTTTCTAATCAATTCTGTGGCAAAAATCTCCTGCAAGTCTTCCCTTTTGATTCTCGGAAGCCCAGTGTGGGTATTAAAATGATTACTGCAAACAATTTTGTTTTCTCTTTACATTTATGCTGTAACAACCCCTGTTCCCCTCAAAGCCATGGGCTGGAACATGTCTCAGACTGACAAGGAAAAGACAGGAAAGGACAGCATAAAAGAAAACTCTCTGAGATTAATATCTCAAGAAGTCTTCCCACTACACTCAGGAAACCAAACAAAAAAATAAAGTGAATCTGCAAACTCATGCTGTTCATTTTTGCACCTCAGTGGCAAGATTTTGTTTTGAGTCAGTGGTTTCATTTCAACTAGGCCATCTGGTGGGAACTCTTCCTATTCCCTTCTGTTCTTGGTTTTTTGTTTTTTTTTTTGGTTTTTTTTTCTCCCTTCTGTTCTTAAAGGTTCTGGTTCTTAGGTTGTTTCGCTCCAGTGTAAATGTGTCTGCTCTTGTAACCCAACTCAGATTCCTTTGGGAAGCAGACATAGTATAAATAATGAAAGATGCAATGAAAATCTGATCTCAGAGCATTATATCCTGAGGCAAAACTTTGCAAGGTTGTAAATAAACCTGTGCTCTAAAATGCCACTTCTTTAAATATGAATGGCTTTATTTATTTAATGGAGTGTTAAGCTTTGGAATTAGATTTCTTGAGATCTTCCCAGTCCAACTACTTTTTATTTGTGTGACAATTTTTTCCTCATCAATAAAACAGCAAGAGTAATAATATCTCCCCAATAAGGTAGTTGTTAACTTAGATAAACTATATGTAAAGTGTTTTCCATCTTGACTGGAACTTAATAAATGTTAAACGAATGTTGATTGTTGCCAGTACTGTTATTATTGTCGTTGTTAGTTATTGACAAGTTTGCTCAAAACAGTATTTAGGGGCTTCCCTGGTGGCGCAGTGGTTGAGTCCACCTGCCGATGCAGGGGACATGGGTTCGTGCCCCGGTTCGGGAAGATCCCACATGCTGTGGAGCGGCTGGGCCCGTGAGCCATGGCCACTGAGCCTGCGCTCCGCAACGGGAGAGGCCACAACAGTGAGAGGCCCGCGTACCGAAAAAAGAAAAACAGAAGTATTTAAAAGAGCTGCAAAGATACATGCAGTTCATAACATGTCATAATTAGAAGGAAATGAATAAGATTAAGAATATGGATAGTTATGATAGTCTAAACTGATCACTGCTTTGTTATTCTGATTGTATCTTTAATAATCTTTGTCACTGGAATTATAATCAATCTTCAGATAATTTTAACATTTTTGAGTTGTTAAGGGGATTACTTTTTGCTTTCTCATTTCCACTAATAGTCTAAATCAAGATTTCTCCAAATGTTTGGAAATAGGCATTATTACATACATTCTAAAACACACACATGCTATAAATATTACTATGTCCAGGGCACTAGAAGTCACAAGGAGCAAAATTATAATATCTCTCTAAAGAACAGCCCATGCTGCTCTTCTAGAGAGAAGGTACTTATACTAACCTGTACATTGATTTATTTAAATGACCAGAAAGCATCATATAAATGAAGCTACTGGACGGATTTTAAGAAATCCAGATTCCTGAGACTAGGACAAACCTACTGAATCAGACCCTCCCAAGATGGGAGTTATTACAAGGTTTTCACAACCTGGCCTCTTCTGTTAGAATGAATAATAATGTTGACTATACTGAAAGGTATGCTGATGATCACAACCAGAGGCATTTGATAATTCAATTATAAGGAAGCAATAAGAATCCCATTAGAATTTGGTGTCAGAGAAATGGTTGTGGTAGACTGGAAAAAGCAAGGAAATTGATAAGAACTGATAAAGATAAGACCAGGAAAAAGAATAGGATTGCTGAAGCATTCCTTCTTGTATCAGCAAGGAGGAACTACAGTTTCACATATAGATCCTGTTCTCCAGGAAAACTTTGCTATTCACACATAATTTCAGGGGAAAAAACTGAACTTCATTTTGAATGCAACCATTTTGCATGTAAAATTGATAAGGAGTTATATTTAGCTGATTCAGTCATTCTGATAGCTACTTTGTGGTGCCAGAGAATTCTTCCCTTAAAATTGACCTCATTGTTATTCACCTAAAACTTCAGCCACTCCTTCCTCCCCAAAATCAAATTTACAGTTCATGTGAAATAGATTTGGACCCCTATCTTTCTCTCAAACTTTTCTTCAACTCTAAATTAAAAATAAAGGAAATGACAGGAAATCATTTTCACCAGAATGAACGAACCACACACCTTCTGCCTGCTAACAAAAACATTCTTCATCCCATGTGGCTTCATAAACTGCTGTCTTAAAGAAGAGAGAGTTCTACAGGACCTTTCTCTTCTGTGATATACTTTTTAAATCATTAAAAAAAAACCATAATGACTATGGGCACTAAAAATGGCTGCTTAAACTAGTAATCATATCCATTTTATTCTATTTATTTTAAAATTATGGCTTCTTCCTTAGTCATCTTTTAAGCAATTAATGTCTACAAGTTTAAAAGCAATTCTGCTATTTGTTTTTTGCCTTTTCTTGGAAATCGGTTCTGTATTTGTATTGCTATGAGGCAAACGATTTAGACTGAAGTTCCCATTTGTTTGTATTCAGTATTTCATTTCGTGGCACCTCTTGCTCCTAATGTATTGATTCCATTCCTTTATAAAGGTTATTTTGATGTCTTTTTTCTTAAAGTACTTAGCTGGTCTCTCCCTTTTTCTGAGATTCAAGAGGAAGTAATTTCAAATGTTAAAGAGCATAATTGACAATAATATTGGACATTTCACAGAGTTCTTTTTTACCACTACTCTTAATAATTTTATCAATAAGTACTGAAAGCTTGCTCTCTGCAAATCACATGCTAAATGTTTTAGATGAATTATCTCATTTATTCCTCCTCACAACCCTTTTATGGAGGGGGTAATATTGGCCACATTTTACAGATAAGAGCAGGGAGGTATACAGAAATGTTAAATCATCTGCTCAAAGTCACACAGGTTAATAGATGCAGAGCAGGGACTTGAACCCAAGTCTAGATGACTCTAGAGCTGACCTTATACTGCCTTTCATGTTTACTATCATTGTGTAGTATTTTTAGTTTTGTAAGCTCTGTATTTGTAATAGCCTCTCTATTTATAAATATGTCCCCCAGAGACATCAGGTCCTAATCCCTGGAACCTGTAAATGTGACCTTATTTGGAGAAGGGGTCTTTGCAGGTGTAATTAAGTAAAGGATTTCAAGATAAGGAGATTAACCTAGATTATCCAAAAGGTCCCTACATGCAATCACATGCATTCTTATAAAAGGGAGGCAGAGGGGATTAGAAACAGATGGAAGAGGAGAAATGATGGAAATGATGGCAGGTATTGGAGTGATATGGCCACAAGTCGAAGAATACCAGCAGCCATAGGAAACTAATAACTATTCAAGAAACCATGTATTACTTCTCTGATAGTTCTGTCAACAGAAGAGAGAAGGTACCTTGGTGATGATGACCTTATCTGTTAAATAGTCTGATATTTTTTCAAGTTGACTCCATGTTTCCATATTTCCTTGCATTATTTTAAAACAAAAAGAAGGTATACACACTGAATAGTGAAAATGTTTAACTCTAGAGAGCAGATTTGAAGAAGAAAATTAAAACAAGTGTTTTTGTCATTAATTCTTAACTCTTTTTATCCCGTTTTAACTCCTCTCTAAAGCACACTTGATCAGTGGATGCCTGGAACTTGTTCTATTTTATGTTCCTAGAGCTGCTGTTTCTTTCTTGGCCATGTTCTGATGATGCAGGGTGGTCCAGTGTCTGAGAAGCAGGCCAGCTTGGCATTCCCCTCGGAGTTCCTTGCAGCTGTGATGATGGGCAATTTACTACAGGGTGTCATATTGGCAGCCTCTTTAATAGCTTCCTGATGAAAAAATCCATTTCCTGAAAGTTTACCTTCCTGCTCTCTTGAATTCTTGCGGGAGAAACTAGAGGAAGAAAAGCAGCAGAATAGCCTGATGTTACTGATCATCTCTTCCCTTTTTCCTCCTCTCACTTGCCAACCTCATGATGAACTTTTTTACTTCCTTATGTGAAAAAAAATTCTGCATCCATCGGTTATTTCTTTTTTTTTTTTTTTTCCTTTTTGCGGTATGTGGGCCTCTCACTGTTGTGGCCTCTCCCGTTGCGGAGCACAGGCTCCGGATGCGCAGGCCCAGCGGCCATGGCTCACGGGCCCAGCCGCTCCGCGGCATATGGGATCCTCCCAGATCGGGGCACGAACCCGTATCCCCTGCATCGGCAGGTGGACTCTCAACCACTGCGCCACCAGGGAGGCCCCATCGGTTATTTCTTTTAGTTTGTTTTCATATTCAGATTACCATAAGAAATAACTCGTACTTACAAAAATCTTGGGTGATATCACAAACCATCTTCTAAAAGAGTTTAAAAAATTGTTTTAATATTTAGATAGAACATTTAAATAGAATTTAAAAATTATGTTTAAATGGAAATCGATATTTAATATTCAAATAGAAAATTTAATATGTTTAAAGGCAAAGCATAATGATATTGTTACTATTTGCATATTTTTTCTCTGACTTTGGTCTTCTTCTTCTTACTCTTATCCTATTTATCACCAAATTTCTACCCTAAGTTTTCTCCTCTGCATAGGAAAGGATAAAGTAGCTTCTTAATATTATAGCTCTTTCTAATCCATTCATAAGTATAAATGAACTGAAGCTATCAATTGTTATGGGTTGAATTGTGTCCCCTTCCCAAAAATATTTTGGAATCCTAATCTCTAGTTCCTCAAAATCTGTCTCATTTGAAGATAGGGTCTTTAGAGGGGTAATCAAGTTAAAAAAAAATATGTCATTAAAGTGGGCTCTAATCCCATATGACTGGTGTCCTTATTAAAAGAGAAATTTGGACACAGAGATAGACACACACAGAGGAATGACAGTATGAAGACACACAGGAAGAAGTTGGCCATGGGACTGAAATGGTGTGTCTACAAGCCCCGGAATGCCACAGGTTATCAGCGAGCACCAGAAGCTGGAGGAAGCAAGGAAGGATTATCCCCTAGAGCCTTCAGAGGGAGCACAGCCCTGTCAGCACCTTGATTTTGGATTTCTGGCCTCCAGAATTGTGAGACAAGAAATTACTGTTGTTTTGAACCACCCAGTTTTTTGGTAGGAAACTAATACATTAATACATTTTTAAAAACCAACAACTAAAGATAGAAGTATAATAAATTCTAACTACTTGTGTTTTTAAGAATGACAATCTATATCAAATGTCACCATCCCAAGGGATCGTGTGGAGACAGAAGTGTGAGTCAGAGAAGTTGAGAAAGAGCAACTGAGGAAACCAATATTTCAATCCAGCATGGCTGCCCATCTCTCAAGATATCTTGCAATTCGTCACTCTGTTTAAAAAGAGTTCTGTGGGCCTCCCTGGTGGCGCAGTGGTTAAGAGTCCGCCGCCGATGCAGGGGATATGGGTTCGTGCTCCAGTCTGGGAGGATCCCATATGCCGCGGAGCGGCTGGGCCCGTGAGCCATGGCCGCTGGGCCTGTGCATCCGGAGCCTGTGCTCCGCAACGGGGGAGGCCACAACAGTGAGAGGCCCGCGTACCGCAAAAAAAAAAAAAAAAAAAAAAAAAAAAAAAGAGTTCTGTAACTTCAGAATTTTGCCTTTTTGAGGAGTCTCAGAGATCATCTTGTAATTTCTGCAGGCAACCCTTGCTACTCAGCTAAGTTTCACCACAGTGGTGGAGCCTTCCTTATCTTTGAGAGAATTGACCCCTCCACCTTTTCTGACGTTACAAAATTCCATTTATCTCAGCCCCTCTCACACTGTATTTACAATTATTTGTTTCTGTTTCTATCTCTTCCATTCACATATTGGTTTCTAAAGGCTACATATTGGCACAGGGTAGCTATGCTGTACATCTTTTGGAAGAACAGAATTAACTGTAGTCTGTGGAGGTCAGCTGACTCACACACGTCATCTCCATTTGCTGCTGTAACAGATTACCACAAATATAGTGGCTTAAATCAGCACAAATTTATTGTCTTACAGTTCTAGAGGTTAGAAATCCAAAATTGGCCCTAAAGGGCTCAAATCAAGGTATCAGCAGGGATGTTTTCTTCTGGAAGATCTGAGGGAGAATTTGTTTTCTTGCCTTGTGCAGCTTCTAGTGATGGTCTGTCTTCTTTGGCTGGTTTCCACGTACTCCAGCGTCAAAGCCAGAAGTGTGGCATTTTCCAATCTCTCTCTCTTCCTTTCTCAGACCTCTGTCCTCCCCTGACTCTGACCTTCCTGCATTCCTCTTTAAGGGTCTTTGTGATTACATTGGGCTCACCTCGATAATCCAGAATAGTCTCCTCATAGTAAGATCTTTAACCTAATCATGTCTACAAACTTTTTACCATGAGAGGTAACATATTCACAGGTTCCAGGGATTATGACATAGACATTTTTAGGGGGACAATTATTTGTCTACAAGAGTCACACAACCCCTTCCGGACTTTCCTTTGGTTTTGATTGCCACCTGCAATAAACACTCTGATGACAACTGCATAGGCATCTTCGGCCCAAGTTTATCCTCATGGACCTTCAGGCTTCCATGGTAAAATGTTTGCTGTCTATTTCTTCTTAAATGCCCCACAGATACCATAAACTCAGGGTAGCCCAAATTGAACTTATCACCTCTGCTTGTCATTTCCACCTCTTATTGGATATTGGCTCATCAGTGGACACAGCAGTCACCAGCTAGAAAACTTTGGATGTTACTTGTTTCCTCTTTTTCACTTAACCCCACTCTAATCAATCAACATGTTTTGCTGATTCCACTTCTGAGCTATGCCTCAAATCTTTCTCTCCCTAATTACTCCTCACATCATGTCCTGAGTCAGTCTCTCATCAGTTTAGACCTTGACAATAAAATGTCTGCCGTGTCAGCCTGACTCTCATCTCCCCTTAAATCCATTCTCATATCTGCAACAGAGGACTTATTCAGTAGCTATATCTGACTGGTTTAAAAGCTTTAATGGCTTCTCATCAACTACAGAATCACACACAAGCTCTCTGGTTTGGCACTCAAAGCCTTCCATGATCTGACTCCTGTCTACCTCTCCAAGCTCATTTCCCTTCACCCTTCACCTCAAGGTGGAACCAACTCCATGGTGCAATTTTTGCTCCAGGTTTTCCCATAGGACCAGACTGAAGCCCTTCACCAACTGAGAATACATTCTTGTTCAGCTGTTTTCTACACCCTATTCTGCTTCCCTCATTCCTGTTCTCCAGAGACCACACTGTCAGTAAATACCTTTTATAAGCATCCACTTCTCAGGCTCTTCTTTAGGCAACTCAGCCTCAGATACAATCTTTATATCTCATTCATCCCAGAATTCCCCCTCCCTCACCTCCTCCTGACTTCCCCTCCTGTCTCATCAGCTTCAATGGCATCATATAGCCATGTCTAGACCAACCACTGGTAAGGGAAATAGCACTACCGATAGCCAGTGTACCTGAGATGGAATGATTTGCAGGAATCAATCATTCAAACCACTGCAAATATTAATGGATGTGCTCAGCTTTGTAGGAGAATTTTATTCTTCCCATGGCTTACTTGGTATGGGGCACTAGTAAGTCAATTTCTGTGTTGGTTCTCCCACCCTGAGTCTGAAATTGCAAGGAAATGTGATGAGGACACAGTAACTTATTTGACTGAAAAAACTCTTGGTAATCTTAGAGAAACAGTATTTTTCCAGCTTGTCTAATTTTTAGGCAATTCCAATGCCCTAAGTCTCTAAAATAATTTTTAAAATTTTAATGGGAGAACATTACTTCTTTGGGAGATGACTCCACCAAAGAATAATACCACATTTCATGATTTCCACTGCACAATGACACAGACTTGACAAAGAAAGCTTCATTTCTTTGCATAGCACAACTCTGCTAGGAAATGCTGTGAGAATTAACAACCAGTCTTGTCCTGAAATCAAAAGGTCAGGACAAAACATAAAAATCAAAGCAGCTCAGTCTATTATGAACAAAACTCATGTGAAATAAGTTTTTCCAGACATCTATGATATCATCAAGAACAATAAAAAATATTTGCTGCTTCATTTTGTGGAGGAGTTAGGAAATTGGAGCAAATGGGGTGAAAATGGGGTATTTTCTTCCCTAATGTTCTCTGAATTATCACTCCCCATTTTCCAAACTCTCCCCTTGGGGTGTAACCTATACTTTCTGGTTCTCCTCTCATTGTAAGAAAACAATGAAAAGAAAAAAGAAGTGAGTTGATAGCCAGGAAGACAGAATAGTTATTATCTGAAAAAACAAAATATACAGCCTTTACTCTCTTTTGTTTTCAATTTTGCAGCTCTTAAAATGGAGTTTGGGTTTTTTTATTTTGTGTTACCACTTCCTCAGGAGCAAACCTGAAGATAAATGTGAGTGTTTGAAAAGTAAAACAAATGTCTTACAAGGAAGGAGCAGTTAAATCAAAATACTGGCTGGTGTGCCATTACTTTAGAGAGTGGAAAAGAAACTATAAAATTTAGGGTCCTTGACAGCAGTAACTTAATAGAGATACTTTTCTAACATAGGAGGCCTCACAATGAGGGGAAAAACAGAATGTCTTGTGGGAGACTAGAAATTTGATTCTCTTTCCTGCCTTACTATTTGTTCATTGTGTGACCTTTGGCAAGTCAGTTAACCTCTGTAGCTTGAAATTTCTTACTTTAAAATTGAAGGAGAGCAGAATATGCCACCCTCCAAATATGCTATTTTGGCATATTGATTATTTTGAATTAGTTGCTTAAGAAACAGTTGGTGCCAGAAGAACACTCTGACCCTCCTTTGTCCCCCTGAAAACAGGAAGTGACTCGGCCATGTGAAAGGTACCCTCCCTGTACCAGGCTTCCTTATCACCAGAAATAGAGAATCTAGGGCCAAGAATGCTGTATAACAAAACTTGTTACTTCCTAACAAATTTACTACCTCAAGCCCAAACTTGTATGTCCTGTCAATTTTTCACAAATTTATTATTTCTTTGTTTAAAAGGTATAAAAGCTGCCTGCTTTGGTCACTTCTGTGAGTCTAATAATTTTTTATAATGCTCCCATACATAGAGAATTAAATTTGTTTTTCTCCTGTTAATCTGTCTTATGTCAACTTAATCACAGGCATCCTCATTCTATTGTGCTTTGCTTTATTGCTTTTTGCAAATATTGGTTTGTTTTTACAAACTGAAAGTTTATGGCAACCCTATATCCAGCAAGTCTATTGACACTATTTTTCCAACAGCATTTGCTGACTTCGTATCTCTGTGTCAGATTTTGGTAATTCTCATAATATTTCATACTTTTTAATTATTGTTATAACTGTCATGGTGGTCTGTGATCAATGATCTTCGATGTTAATATTGTAATTGTTTTGGGGTGTCCATGAACTGAACCCATAAAAGTTGGCAAACTTAATCAATAAGCATTGTGTGTATTCTGACTGTTTCACTGACCAGCCGTTTCCCCATCTCTCTCCCTCTCCTCAGGCCTCTCTAGCCCCTGAGACACAGCAATATTGAAATTAGTCCAATTAATAATCCATAATGGCCTCTAAGTGTTCAAGTAAAAGGAAGAGTTGCCTATCTCTCACTTTAAATCAAAATCTAGAAATGATTAAGTATACTGTGAAAAGCATGTTGAAAGCTGAGGTAGGCCAAAAGCTAGGTTTCTTGCACCAAGTAATTAGCCAAATTGTGAATGCAAAGGAAAAGTTATTGAGGAAAATTAAAAGCACTACTCCAGTGAACACATAACTGATAAGAAAGTGAAACAGTCTTATTGATGATATGGAGAAAGTTTGAGTGGTCTGGAGAGAAGATCAAATAAGCCACAATATCCCATAAACTAGCCTACTCCAGAGCAAAGCCCTAACTCTTTTCAATTCTATGAAGGCTGAGAGAGATGAGAAAGCTACAGAAGAAAATTTGAAGCTAGCAGAGGTTGGTTCACGAGGTTGAAGGAAAGAAGCCATCTCTATAACATAAAAGTGCAAGGTGAATCTGCAAGTGGTGATGCAGAAGCTGAAACAAGCTATCCAGAAGATCCAGCTAAGATTAATGAAGGTGGCTACGCTAAACAACAGATTTTCAATGTAGGCAAAACAGGCTTATACCCGAAGAAGATGCCATCTGGAACTTTCACAGCTAGAGAGAAGGAAACCAACTTCAAAAGACAGGCTGACTCTCTTGTTAGGGGCTAAGGCAGCTGGTGACGTTAAGTTGAAGCCAGTGCTTACTTACCATTCTGAAAATCCTAAGGCCCTTAAGAATTATGCTAAATCTACTATGCTTGTGTTCTATAAATGGAACAACAAAGCCTGGATGACAATACAATTGTTCAACATAGTTCACTGAATATTTTAAGCCCACCACTGAGACCTACTGCTCAAAAAAAAAGATTCCTTTCAAAATATTACTTCTCATTGACAATGCACCTGGTCATCTAAGAGCTCTGATGGAGTGGTACAATGAGATTCATGTCGTTTTCATGCCTATTAACACAATATCCATTCTGCAGCCCACGGATCAAGGAGTCTTTTCTACTTTCAAGTCTTATTATTCAAGAAATACACTTCATAAGGCTATAGCTGCCATAGATAGTGATTTATCTGATGGATCTGGGCAAAGTCAATTGAAAACCTTCCGGAAAGGATTCACCATTCTAGATGCCATTAAGAACATTCATGATTCATGGGAAGAGGTCAAAATATCAACATTAACAGAAGTTTGGAATAATTTGATTCCAACCCTCACAGGTGACTTTGAGGGGTTAAAGACTTCAGTGGAGGAAATAAGTACAGATGTGGTGGAAATAGCAAGAGAACTAGAATTTGAAGTTCTGAAGATGGCAATGAATTGCTGCAATCTCATGATAAAGCTTTAACGGATGAGGAGTTGCTTCTTACAGATGAGTGAAGAAAGTGGTTTCATGAGATGGAATCTACCCCTGGTGAAGATGCTGTGAAGAGTGTTGAAATGGCAACAAGGATTTAGAATACTATGTAAGCTTAGTTGATACAGCAGCAACAAGATTTAAGAAGACTGACTCCAATTTTGACAGAAGTTCTGCTGCGGATAAAATGTTGTCAAACAGCATCACATGCTCCAGAAAAATCATTCATGGAAGAGTCAATTGATGCAGTAAACTTCATTGTTGTCTTATGTTAAGAAATTGTCATGGCCACCTCAATCTTCAGCAACAAACAGCCTGATCAGTCAGCAGCCATCAACAATAAGGCAAGACCCTCCACCCGCAAAAAGATTACAACTCGCTGAAGAGTTGTAATGATTGTTAGCATTTTTTAGCAATAAAGCATTTTTCAATTAAGGTATATACATTGGTTTTTCAGACATCACATCATTGCACACTTAATAGACTACAGTATGGTGTACACACAACTTTATATGCATTGGAAAACCAAAAATTTTGTGTGACTCACTTTATTGCAATATTTGCTTTATTGAGGTGGTCTTGATCAGAACCTGCATATCTCTGAGGTTTGCATGTATTGGGCCAGCTGAAGAACCTAGAAGGAAAGAATAAAAACATTTTCCAGCCCTAAAAAATATTGAGATAATAACAGTAAAGCTGTTAATTATAACAATGGTGACATTTACTGAGCACATGACAAGCACTGTGTGAAATGTTACACATATATCTCATATTCTTTTCTCAAAAACCTATGATATACAATTATAGGAAAAAATCTGTAAAAAATACAAACACATGGAAGCTAAACAATACACTACTAAATAACCAAGAGATCACTGAAGAAATCAAAGAGGAAATCAAAAAATACCTAGAAACAAATGACAATGAAAACACAACAACCTAAAACCTATGGGATGCAGCAAAAGCAGTTCTAAGAGGGAAGTTTATAGCAATACAGTCCTACCTCAAGAAACAAGAAACATCTCAAATAAACAACCTAACTTTACACCTAAAGCAATTAGAGAAAGAAGAACAAAAAACCCCCAAAGCTAGCAGAAGGAAAGAAATCATAAAGATCACATCAGAAATAAATGAAAAAGAAATGAAGGAAACGATAGCAAAGATCAACCAAACTAAAAGCTGGTTCTTTGAGAAGATAAACAAAATTGACAAACCATTAGCCAGACTCATCAAGAAAAGAAGGGAGAAGACTCAAATCAATAGAATTAGAAATGAAAAAGGAGAAGTAACAACTGACACTGCAGAAATACAAAAGATCATGAGAGATTACTATAAGCAACTCTATGCCAATAAAATGGACAACCTGGAAGAAATGGACAAATTCTTAGAAAAGCACAACCTTCTGAGACTGAACCAGGAAGAAATAGAAAATATAAGCTGACTAATCACAAGCACTGAAATAGAGATTGTGATTAAAAATCTTCCAACAAACAAAAGCCCAGGACCAGATGGCTTCACAGGTGAATTCTATCAAATATTTAGGGAAGAGCTAACACCTATCCTTCTCAAACTCCTTCAAAATAAAGCAGAGGGAGGAACACTCCCAAACGCATTCTACAAGGCCACTATCACCCTGATACCAAAACCAGACAAAGATGTCACACAGAAAGAAAACTACAGGCCAATATCACTGGTGAACAAAGATGCAAAAATCCTCAACAAAATACTAGCAAATAGAATCCAACAGCACATTAAAAGGATCATACACCATGAACAAGTGGGGTTTATCCCAGGAATGCAAAGATTCTTCAATATATGCAAATCAACCAATGTGATACCCCATATTAACAAATTGAAGGAGAAAAACCATATGATCATCTCAATAGATGCAGAAAAAGCTTCTGACAAAATTTAACACTGATTTATGATTAAAAGCCCTCCAGAAAGTAGGCATAGAGGGAAGTTACCTCAACATAATAAAGGCCATATATGACAAACCCACAGCCAGCATTGTTCTCAATTGTGAAAAACTGAAGCCATTTCCTCTAAGATCAGGAACAAGACAAGGTTGTCCATTCTCACCACTATTATTCAACATAGTTTTGGAAGTTTTAGCCACAGCAATCAGAGAAGAAAAAGAAATAAAAGGAATCCAAATTGGAAAAGAAGTAAAGTTGTCACTGTTTGTAGATGACATGATATTATACATAGAGAATCCTAAAGATGCTACCAGAAAACTCCTAGAGCTAATCAATGAATTTGGTAAAGTAGAAGGATACAAAGTTAATGCACAGAAATCTCTGGCATTCCTATACACTAATGATGAAAAATCTGAAACAGAAATTAAGGAAACACTCCCATTTACCATTGCAACAAAAAGAATAGAGTGCCTAGGAATAAACCTACCTAAGGACACAAAAGACGTGTATGCAGAAAAGTATAAGACACTGATGAAAGAAATTAAAGATGATACAAACAGATGGAGAGATATACCATGCTCTTGGATTGGAAGAATCAACATTGTGAAAAGGACTATACTACCCAGAGCAAGCTACAGATTCAATGCAATCCCTATCAAACTACCAATGACATTTTTCACAGAACTAGAACAAAAAATTTCACAATTTGTATGGAAACACAAAAAACCCTGAATAGCCAAAGCAAACTTGAAAAAGAAAAATAGAGCTGGAGGAATCATGCTCCCTGACTTCAGACTATACTACAGAGCTACAGTAATCAAGACAGTAAGGTACTGGCACAAAAGCAGGAATATAGATCAATGGAACAGGACAGAAAGCCCAGAGATAAACCCACGCACATATGGTCAGCTCCTTTATCTTTGATAAAGGAGGCAAGAATATACAATGGAGAAAAGACAGCCTCTTCAATAAGTGGTGCTGGGAAAACTGGACAGGTACATGTAAAAGAATGAAATTAGAATACTCCCTAACACCATACACAAAAATAAACTCAAAATGGATTAAAGACCTAAATGAAGGCCAGACACTATAAAATTCTTAGAGGAAAACATAGGCAGAACACTCTATGACATAAATCACAGCAAGTTCCTTTTTGACCCACCTCCTAGAGAAATGGAAATAAAAACAAAAATAAACAAATGTGACCTAATTAAAGTTAAAAGCTTTTGCACAGCAAAGGAAACCATAAACAAGATGAAAAGACAACCTGCAGAATGGGAGAAAATATTTGCAAATGAATCAACTGACAAAGGATTAATCTCCAAAATTTACAAGCAACTCATGCAGCTGAATATCAAAAAAAAAAAAAAAAAAAAAAACCAAACAAACAACCCCAATGCAAAAATGGGCAGAAGACCTAAAGAGACATTTCTCCAAAGAAGATATACAGATTGCCAACAAACACATGAAAGTATGCTCAAAATACGTATCATTTAATTTGACACCACTACTTCATGGGCTGCCAGGGAAGTCTGAGTTAGAGACACAGACAACATAAAATATAATGTTTAGAGATTATCATTTGTATTACAGATATCAAGGAACCAAAATTAATTTATACAATTTAATTGCTTTTGCATTTTATTATATTGCTTCTCGCATTTCTTTTTATTTTTGATTTATGGGTAGTCATTCGAAAAAAGTGAGTTAGCATCTAAACTTAAGATAATTCTAAATGGAATGTTTTTTTTTTTAACATGTTCAATACCCCTGTCACCTATATTTTGAGTTCATTCTGCAACTCTAGCTCTGACTCACTGATATGAAGATGGTACCTTAATTGAATAAATCTTTTTCCCCCTTTTTTCAAAAGTGATGAAATCCCCAGTAATTAGTAATTATAGCACATTGCTATAAATTATGTTTCTGGGAGTCCCTTTGCCTTCTACCTACTTCAAGGCCCTACAGGTCAATGCCTTTGTTTTTAACCTTCCCCTGTGAGATACCGTCCAATTATTCCCTGGGCCACTCCTGGGCAATGCAGCAGCATTGTTCATGAGAAGATCAACACTCCTCCCAAAACAGCAGAGTTACAGTGAGCACTTATTAGTTGTTCCTGCACAGTATAAATCCAAAATATCTGTCCGGGTGGGAAAAGAGGTTCAGAAGTAAGCCTCTCTCCCTTAATAGGAGATGTCTGAACCTCTCAGTCATAATGAGGATGTGTCTAAATTCCTGCCAAAATTGCCCTGTTCTCTTGTTAGATTTCTAAATAAAGAGCTGATGCCATGAGTCTAAAAATTCCATCTATGGAACAATTTCATGGGTCCCACACTTCCATGGGTGAGTCATTTCCTGCTAAAAGTTTTATTTCCTGTGCTTTTCATTATTAATTAAGCCTGTGTTTATGTTTGAGATGCTACAAGTTCTCAGCTGTCAATATTGAGTATAAAAATGAAGCAGTGTGGGCTTCCCTGTTGGCGCAGTGGTTGGGAGTCCGCCTGCCGATTCAGGGGACACGGGTTCGTGCCCCGGTCTGGGAGGATCCCACATGCCGCGGAGCAGCTGGGCACGTGAGCCATGGCCACTGGGCCTGCGCGTCCAGAGCCTGTGCTCCGCAACGGGAGAGGCCACAACGGTGAGAGGCTCGCATACCACCAAAAAAAAAAAAAAAAAAAAAAATGAAGCAGCGTGATTAGCAAATGCCATTACTATTTTCTGAAACAAAACTTCACATATAGGAGCATAATTTCAACTCCTCGTCCACTTAGGAGGTATATACAGTTACAGAGGGCTCAGAATATATTTCTACAGAATGTACAGACGAGTAGCTTTACATCATATAAATGCGCTGACTTGCTCTTGGGTACCTATTATTCCATAATAGTTGAATAAACTTTAATCTGATCATCTGAAGTGATTCAGTCTCTTATAGTTTAAAGCCTTTTTTTTCAAGTAAATATTTAGTTAAAATCCTTATGAAGTTCATTCAAAGTTCAGACCCCTTCTGAAGACTATTGTTGCCTGTCTCAAGAAGTGACCACCCTGCTTATTTCATGAGATGGCATCTAGGTATAGAGAGAAACGTCTGTTGTCTGCTCCAGAGGAGGTGTCTCTTTTCTGCTGTCTCTAGCTGGCCCTTGGGTGCTGGACTCTGTCCCTGCTAGAGATGCTGCTCAAGTATCTTTGGCTAATGCTCTGCTCTCAGCACAGACAAGAACTGTGATGGCAATTGCTTCTGGGAAACACGGCCATCTCCCACCTACTGCCTGGGCTTCCCTCCTTCCTCCCTTGAACCTCAGAGACGTGGCTGCACTAGACCTTGACCTCTCCACTCCATAGCTTTACTATATTCCCTCCCTTGTGCCGTTCCAACCACCCTGACCTAATTCTGAGTCATTTTCTACATCCTCTCTTTCCTCCTTCTTCCTGACCCACAGAGGTCCCACGAAGAACTTTTTGGATATGCTCCACACCTCACAGGAACTAAGGGGAAGTAGGCTGGGGCTGCCTCAAGTCCTCCCATGCCTCAACACGACACATCACTATGACTTCACTGCAGCTGTGCCCCATCGGCACTGGGCTTTTACTGACAACCTGGCACTCACCAGGGACTGGGTAATAGGAGTGTTCGTGGACCAGCAGGGTGAAAGCTGGATTGGATTAGACTCAAGAAACTTCGGAAGAAGCAGACACAGTGAGTTTAGGAAGGAGCCTCCTTCCCCTTGTTTCCTGACTCCAGAAGAAGACCTTCTCTAGGATCACATTCCTGGCCTCTCTCTGCCTCTTCACTCCTCCCCAGGAAAGGAGGAGCTGACCTGATGCTGAATTGCAAAGAGAGAACAGAGATGAGGTGCCATATTCCCTCCCCCCCCACTCTGGATCTTCCGACCTGCAGAGCACACTCATTCTGCTCTGCTCTCGAGACAAAGGGGGCTGCCCTTGCAGGAGAGACCTACGCCTGTCCCATCTAATGACTGGGGTGTCAGCCTGTCTAATTAGGTAGAGAAATATTAACCAACCTATGGACTAGAAGACCTAAGCTATGATCTCCCATATTCTTTTTGTCATCAATATCAATTTCTCTTGATCCTCTGTTTCTCTCTCAATTTGGATCTCACCTGGAGCAGGAAACAAGGTGTTATTTACTAGATGTTTCAAATGCCTGTAGAGACAGCATTCTCAATAACTTTTGCTATAAAGGCAGCAAATCAATATGGCAGTGGAATGAAGGGTAATGTAGGGTCAAGACAGTTGTTTTTTTGTTGTTGTTTGTTTGTTTTAAATGGGAGCTACGACAGTGTATTTGTATGTAATAGGATGGTCCAATAGTAAGGAACAAATAATAGAAGATGCAGGGGAGAGGATAATTGCAGGAACAAAGTCCTTCACTAGATGAAAGGGATGCATGGAATCCAAGGCACTGGAAGAGTGATTGTCCTTAGATGAGAGACACTAATCATCTACGGAAACACAAAGGAAAGCAGAATACGGGTTTAGATATAATCCGCGGTCTCGGAGGACAGGGAAGTTCTCTTCTGATTGCTTCCATTTTCTCAGTGAGATGAAAAAGCAAGGTCATCTGCTATTACAATATGGACCAAACTATAAATATTTGTATAGTTTTGTTGATTCTACCTAGCAGTAATTCAGTTCCACCCAGTGTCCATGTGATTTCTTTAACTTTTAACCAAACCTAAAGTTTCTTACCACTGTATGGATTCTGGTCTTTCTGGTTTTATTTTTAATTCTCTTATTGTGTGTTTACTTTTATTTTCAACAACTTTGAATTCTTCTCAGATGTAGAATGAGTAAATAATTAAACAGGTGGAGAAGGAGAAAGCAGGTAAACAAAATAAAGGCGTACTAGTTGTAAAGTATTTCAGCTGCCCTTCACCATGAGAAAACATGTATTAAAATATAAAATAAGGAGGAAATTCTGCATTCCATTGTATTTCCCTAAGTAGAATTTTGAGAGCAGCATACTCTTGTTTGCATATCTTTCTAGCAACACTGAGCTTGCCTCGGAAGGTCTACTTAAAATATTGTAATACTTCTTCAATACACATTTTGGAATAATAAACTTTTTACTTCTCATTTTGATGAGGAGAGACTCAGATACAGGGTAGCCAAGAAGCTTGCCCTGTGTTTTATATATAAAACAGGAAAAAATAATTTTGAAGCAAATCAAAGACATAGGTCAAAGTTATGAGTCTGAACCCTCTCTGTCCTTCATCCCATTGTGATCTTATATGCTCGTATAAAAGTTAATGAAGTAAAAAGTAATGGATTAATAACCATGACAAAACTGAACATTAAGTAATACTTAGCTGTAAAGTCAAAAGTATTAAGGGATAAGTGAAAACAGACAAATCTGTGGACACTGAGACATCACATGCCATTAGGAAGGCCTGCCACCTAATGTTTACATGATCAGTATAATTAATCATTTATCATAAAAATTACTCATTTATTAAATACTTTTTAAAACTTTCTTTTAAAAAAGTATTATTTGATTTTACCATTGGATCAGTATTTTAATCAAAGAAACCATGTCTGAAGTTTAGAGGGACACAGACATCAATTCCTCTAACAAAGCTAATTTTCACAACTATTCCATAGACATTTTATTAACTTCATTAATTGGATGATGATGAGGATCAATATATATACCAGTTCCTGCTTCACAAATTTAGGAGGAAGAAAAACTTTCCTCATATGAATAAAGCTGAGACAGCTTCTCTTTTTCTATTTTCTTCTTGTCAGTCTGCTGAGACTATGGGAAGGTACAGGTGATAATGACTGGAGTTGCTAATACAACTGAGCCACTTTTCCCAGTTGGCATGGCCGCTGTGAGTGACTATATGGTCTAACTCGTGGCCTTTGACTTCCAGCTTCTATGTGCTCAGGTAACATAAGTTGGTATGGCCCTGAATCTTGCTCTCACTCTGGTCCTCTCAACTTTCTTGCTCACGTGAGGTAGGATGGATAAGTTATCCTAATGGGCTAGTCATTGTGTTTCCTCTTTGCTCATTTTGAACATCACTTGGACCCTGGGGAGCTTGCATTACTTTAGGATTGAAAACAGACCTAGGGACTTGGAAAAGAGAGAGCTGCTTGGTCCTTAAGCCCATGCTGCATTTTCCAGCTTTATGGGGGATTCTTATATTATGGTATCAGGCAGTAGTCTAGCTCACACTAAAGTGATGATTTCATTTTCCATTTGTCATTGTCCCACTGAGTATATAAATCCCAGTGGACCCTCCCAGAGAGAAGAGGGCATCAGACCCCACAGTAGAAATTAGCTACTTCTAGATCTTCTGGCCTTTTATAACATCCTGAAATCCCCTCACCCCTCAGCTTTAAAAGAGATACAGATCTACTGCCAGTATCCAGGATTCCTATGCCTTATTTGAATATGCCAAAACATGAGCCAGGTGAGTACCGAAAGAAGAAAGGATTTTAGATGGCAAGCCTCTAGTATATTCTATATTTAGAGAGTGGAGATGGATTAGCTGGCCTGCAGGGGCAGGAAAGATAAATGTGGACTCTGGTTAAAAATGGCATAAAATGATTGAGGTCTTTACTTCTAACATTTCATATAGTTATAGTTTAAGTCAAGAAGACCAAGCTGTGGCCTGAAACTAACCTGTCACTTAAGCAAACAAACTTTAATATCAAATTAGAAATTCCTTTTTCTATGCATTAGAAATCAACATCAACACAATTTAGTAGTTGAAAACAGTTGGCCTGTTTTCACAAAAATAAATGTTAACGTTCTTGGTAAAAATAGTTTTGCCCTAGAACAGATTATGGAACAACGTCCTACTTAGAAAAGCCTTCTGCATAAGTAGCCAACAGTGTTTTTATGCTCTCATTCACCAGTTTTTGCTTACCTCTTAGATAATCCTCTTTTGAGCCTGTACTTAGCCTTTTCATGGATCCAGGTACCCAAAGCTATTACCTTCATTCTACAGTCCAATCCTAGCAACAGTAATAATATTGTCTAAATTTATTTTTGCCATCATTTAACTCAATCTGTTTATTAAGTTTTGACAAAATGAAATTAGGTAAATACATTTTAGCAACCTGGGATCAAGTTATTCATGACCAGAAAAAGCTATGGTTAATAATAGTGCTAAAGAAATAGTCAGTGCTATGTGAGACATGGAGCAGGGAAAGGAAAGCGTAGTCTCTACATATGGGGATTGTGGGCATTTGTTGGTGTTTTCTTCTACTGCTGTAAAAGAAATTACTTCAAAATTTAGCATCTTAAAACAACCATTTGGTTTTGCCAATAATTTTGTGGTCCAGAATTCAGGAAGAGCTCAGAAGGTTCTTACTTATGGCCTCACGTGCTGTTACAGTCATATGTTGGCTGGGGCTCTGGGCATCTAAATACTTGACTGCAACAAACGTCAACATGACTTGCTCACAGGGCTCTCAGCTGGTCTGTCACCCAGAGCAATGTAAAAAGGCCTCTTTGTATACCCTGGGTTTCTTTCAGTGTGGAAACTGAGTTTCAAGAGGGGAGACCCAACGCGAAATATCTAGACAGCCTAGATTCCAAGAGGTAGGGCAGGAACTGCACGGTTTCTTTGGATCTAGCCCTGGACTGCACAAGTGTCACTTTCCCTGAATTCTGTTGGTTGCAAGGTCACCCCAGCTGCAAAGAGAGGGGCATTAGACCTCACCTTTTGAAAGGAGGAATATCAAAGAATTTATGACATCTTAATCTGCCAAGTATTGCTCAATTAGCTACCTAAAATCCAGCTTCTAGAATGGTCACAGGAACCCCTCTCAGAAAAGATACACCAACTGTGGAAGAACTTGTTTCAGAGATTTTTACCTCTCTACTCCTTATAGGTTGAGTAGAGTAATTATTTCCACTGGGATCATAGGAAGAAAATAACCCTATTTTTCCCTGTTATTCTGTTTAGAGATGTATACATAGTGAAATTCTTGGAAAGATTGAAAAGATTGTTTTATTAACATTGATTTCCAGGAGAAAATTTTCCATCTGCTCTTTTAAACCAGGTGTATTATTTTCCACCAGATGTGCTCAGTGTAAGTGGTCAATTAGTGTCACGTTATTTTTCTGAATTGTTTTAGTCGAAATATTCATATTTTTTAAAAGCATAGTTTTGACAGAGCCCATCTTCACTAGAAAGAAGTCCTGGCCGCAGAAAATGTCATCCATAAATTGTGATGTAGTAATTGCTTATGTACAGGAACTTATGTTTTTGTTTGATATAGGAAGAAGAAATCTTATCACTTGAAAAATATATCTAGTTTTGACAGGTATACTTAAACAATTGTCTGTGATTTGTTTTTCCACCTTTGAATTTTCCAGGAAAACTTCAGCTTTGTCTTGATTTCTTTGGTTTGAAATCATGCAACCACACTTGTCCTCAGTCAGTCAAAGAAAAAAAAAAAAGTTTGTTTCAAGCTGGGCAGAAAACTACTATAATAGTTGCTTTTACCTTTAAGGTAAATAGGGTTTAAAAAGGTTTAAATAGGGTTCAACAAATAAAAAACAACAAAAAATGGAGGAAGATTGAAAGAGTTTATTCTCATCACTCCTGGTCCAGTGCTTCTCAAATGTTAACGTGCATATGAATCTTTTGGAAAACTTAACCCATGGATTCTCAATCTGTGGGTCTAAAATGGGGGCTGAAGATTTTGCATTTTCAAAAACTCCCTGGAGACAGCCATGTCACTGGTTAACAGACCACATCTGGAGCATCAATGGGGTATACTGACTTAGCAATAATTAGATTTGACTGAGAGGAAGACATTGGGAAAGAGAACTGGCAGAGACTCACTCCCTGTTTAGATGGACTGCCAAAACCCTCACATTTTAATGTATTTAAAAATCTTAAACTTTTTGATTTTTAAAAAGCCAATTAATCTTTATTAATGGTAAAATATATGGAAATACATATGGAAATACTGGTAGGTTTTATGAGTTTTCATGAAACAAATTAAGTAAAATATAAAGCATTGCATGCACTCATAATTGCAGTTAAAGGCATGATAAAAAATAATTCAACACATTAGTAGAGCTGAGGAAGAAAATCCATTTTCCCAAGAATAAAAACAAAGCGGATAACAATGGCTTTGATTCATATGGAAAATAACAGTATTTAAAATATTAATATTATTTATAAAGGATTTTGGTAAGTTTTTGAACCAATGATAATAGTTTTATAGACATAGAAATAAGGATTTTATCCTTATATGTCTTTCCCTTAAAATATGTATTCTACAAAGATGAGATACGAAATAAAGCATAATGAGAGAAACAAAACTAACAAACACAAAACACCCCAAAAGCTATTGTTAACTTTTTGGTATCTCTTTCCAGACTTTTTTTTAAAGAAATCAACATATAGTTTTTTAAAAATTCAAAAATGTTTTTTTACTGATAGGTTAGATGATTCTTTTTTTGCTTAGTACCTCGTGAGCATTCCATGTTAAATATGTTTGTACATTTTTAGTGGCTTTATAATGCTCTATCATGTAGTTATTTCACAATTTATTCAATAATCCCTGTATAAGTTGTTTCTATTTTTCACTATTTTGTAACACCACAATTAACATTTTAAATGCTCATTTTTTCTTAGGAAAAACTGTTGTGATTTGTATAACTAGTTCAAATGGTGTGTATGTTTCTAGTGTCCTTGTGTACATCATTTCAGAAAGACAAAGACAAATTGTTTTCCTGAAATGTACAAAATTTTGCTCACTTACTGTCTTAACCTCTTCCAATTTGCCATTTGATAAATGAGACTTCTCGTGCTAGCAAAGTTGCATGATAAAGCTATGCTCATACACAGTTAATGGAAGAGTAAATCAGAACAATATTCCTGGAAAACAATTTTTAGCTGAGTGTTAAGAGTCTTGAGAATGTCCACACCCTTTGACCTATTTCTGAGAATTTATCCTAAAGTAACAACTCAAAATGTGGAGACATAACTGTACATGCAAACGTTTATACATTTATTTTTTTAATAGCAGAATCTTGTAAACATACTTCTCTAAAAAAATAAAGAAACTATGTAAAGTATGTCATATGTATTAAAATTATTAAGCAAGGATTAAAATAATGTTTACAAAGAGTATGAAGTATGAATACAAAACTGTTGGGTGGAAGGGAATATACCCAGATCATTACAGAGTGGCTGCCTGTGAGTGGTGAGATTCCTGTTGCCCAACTCAAGAAAGTGCCATTTACATAGAATCAATATAAGTGTCACCCCCTGGAGCTGTACAGTGAAATAACACTGGTGCAACTCTTGAACTTTTTATTCTCTTTGACTAGCGGGCACAGGTCCCCTTCTGGCTAATGTGAAGGGATACCCAAAGAGAATTTTCATGAGGAAGACACAAAAAGACTAACAGCCAAACAAGAGGATGTTTACTGAATGTCCAAAATTAAAGAGCAAAACATCAGTACCAGAAGTGTTCTGCCAGATATTGGTAAACAAAATATAGAATCAGAGAAACAGCACTCTAATGTGGGATGGTTTCACTACTTATTAATACTAGAATAATTAATACTATAAAATAATGGAACTAGTGTGATACTTCAGACCACATATTCAGCTTAATCTTTATTTAAGATTGTATTTCATCTGATTGTAGAAAACCTAGTCTGATCAATTCAGGGTATAGAGATTTTGCTTCCATTATTTCTTGTATGAACTCAGTGAAATCAGGGCTTCCTCCTTTAATCCCACTGTTCCTCTTCTCCCCAGAAGACTCCTAAACTGTAGCTCATGCGCTGTCCTACCATCACTGGGAGAGGGGTTTCTGGTGCCTGGTCATCAACATCTGTCCCATCTGGCTTCCTTCACTGAGTCTCAATGTATTTGCTGTAATAGCTCCTTCTCTCTCTGCTCTGCAGAAACCAGCCTGTGAAGAACTGTGTTCTTCTCAGCCTTGGGAGACCACTCCCGAACTACAGCTCACTCTCAGCCACCTCCTCCCAACACACAGAAGCTGGAGAGAAATTTTGTTTCATTCTTCTGCTCTGTTTTGGGTTGTGTATATTGTGGGTGGGGCAAGGTTTTGGGGAGAGAGCCTCAGCCCTCTCTGCCTGAACATTTTATGCTACTGTTTCTCCTCTATGGCTGCTTCAGCATGCTTGGGTGTGAGGGAACAAGGAGGAGTGGAAAGGGCTACCCGAGAAGTTTGGAATTTTGGGGGGCTCCACAAAAGAAGTGAGATATTCTCAGATCACAGATTCCCAAACGCATGCAAAGGTTTTTTCATTTACCTCACTCACAACAGGGACTCAGCCTCAGGCAAGAGATAGAGGGGCAGGGTATAGGGACTCCCCTGTTTGTGTTCCCTTATTCACCCCCCTTTTACCCCCAAGCTAGTAAGGTCTTTATCTAATCTGTGGTGGCAAGACCATCAGGCATCTCTCTCTCTCCCTCTCTCTCTCTCTATATATATAGATAGATAGATAGATAGATAGATAGATAGATAGATAGATATAGATATAGATATATCAGACTCTAGCAAATCAAAAGCCTTGGCTTTGAACTACTGTTACTGATCCAAACTTGGGTCTGCTTGCCCCCCACTCAGCCAAGCTTATCTATTGACACTGGGTTATGGTGAAGGAAGGTACAGTGTTTATTTTAGGGCATCAAGCAAGGAGAATGGGCAGCTCATGCTCAAAAGACCTGAACTCCCTGATGACTTCCAGAAAAGGGTTTTTAAAGGCAACACTTGGGGTGAGGGCTGCAGCTGGTGGACTTTCTTCTGATTGGTTGGTGGTGAGGTAAGAGGTAATAGGGTGATGTTTCAGGAATCTTAATCCTCAAACCTCTAGTTCCAGTCTGGGGTCTATGTGCTAGTGGTCAGCATGTAGTCAGCATCCTCCACCTGGGTGAGGGGTCTTAGTTTCTGCAGAACAACTCAAAGATATATGGCAGATTGTAGTGCATATCCCTTGAGGAACTAGGACTCTGTTTTATTGCTGAACTATTGTTTAAGCTATCATTCCTTTTTTTGCTAGATTGCTTTTCCTTTGTTTCTGCATTCCCTCACTTCCCTAATTAATAACTGCTTAGTCTGCTCTTTGGAAGTGAGGGAAGACCTAGGAGGCTAATGCCTTTTTCTACAGACGTGAAATGTGGGGCACAAAGGTGATTTGTACCAGGAGGGTCCCACAGGGCCCTTTCAGTTTTTATCCCTGCTTTTCTTTAACACTCTTCAATCCTGAGGGGAATAGGGGTAAGACAAGAAAGGGAATAAAGTTTTTGGGAGAGAGATTAATCATAAACTCGTCAGAGGAACTCAGTTTTAGGAGGACTTATTTCACTACTACTGGACCTGAAGACAAGAATTTGATTCCTTAGGTCTCACTGCATGTGTGGGGACCTTCTCTTTAATGATCCTCACTGTTGTCCTGGAGAATCCTGTTTTCCAGGCCCAGGTAAAATTCAACACTGTCAGCCAGTCCCAAAACAGTGGCTGCCATAGAATAGGCACCCAACAAATATTTGTTGAATAAGTGAATGAATACCCCTTAGAGGCTGCTTAAAAATTTATACATACAAAACACTTCACAAGCACTCAGCAGAGATGTCACTTTCAAAGTACAAGTATTCAATTCAAGTTCCTCTCCCAACGAAAGCAAATATACCTATTTAACTTTTCCCTATTGTTCTTTTTTTTAAAAAAAAAGATTGTTTTTTTGATGTGGACCATTTTTAAAGTCTTTATTGAATTTGTTACAATATTGCTCCTGTTTTATGTGTAGGTTTTTTTGGCCACAAGGCATGTGGGAATCCTAGCTCCCCGACCAGGGATTGAACCTGCACCTCCTGCATTGGAAGGCAAAGTCTTAACCACTGGACTATCAGGGAAGTCCCTCACCATTGTTCTTAAAGAGGAACAGAAGGAAGACAAGCCAATCCCTAGTACCTAGAATCAGCGTGCTTTTATATAATACCACCGAGAAGAAATCAGGTTGGAACTTTTGGAAGGCTGTGTTCCTCTACTTTGCTTCTAGAAGAAGCCTTCCGATTATAATCATTATCTGTACATTTACTGGATTCCTACTACGGGAAGTGTGCATACTAGAAAGTTAATCTTTCTCCAAAAGTTTAATCCTGCAATTCTGGAGTTATATCATAAGCTTAAAGATGGTGACTTGATCCTGTATTTGGGTGGAAAGACAATAGGCACTTTGTGCTCGGAGAATAATTCCTCCTACCTCAGCTATCTAAAGCTTCATAGAAACAAAGGGATTTCCGTTGCAACTCTGAAGTTTAGCTATTGTGATGCATTTAATTATAGGAAATTAAATTGTGTCTGAATTTAAAATATTAAGCCCAGTGTTTACTTCTGAATACACAATGGTTAAAAGTTTTTGTTGTTTAAAAAAATATGTATAAAACTATACGTGCCAAACTGTGAGTTATACATTTAATATATATTAGCAAGGCCCAATTTTTGAACAAGATTAGTTAAATAAATAGTACATTTAATTAAAATTTAATTATTATAAAATACTTAACAAGGGTGTTTTCAAAAGCATTTGGATTTCTTAATGAGATTAGAACAGATTAATATAAATGCCAGGGTAAATCAAAGTTCACTTTTTTCAAATTTAATTAAATTTCCCCTGGAAAGAAAAATGTGGCATGACTTAAAAAAAAAGTCTCTGCCTTCTTTGGATCTCAGAATATTTGAAATACATTTTTTTCAGTGCATTGGGACAGCATTTGGAAATGATCTAGTAACGGAAAATGGTGTGATGTGCGTGATTTGAACATACTGCCATCAAGCGGTGGTGGTAATTTTTTATAACTAGAGGAGTAGATGCTTGGGTTCAGAGGGTGGTGCCTCTGGCCCTGAGGAAGTCAGCTACTAAGGGCAAAGCCTCCTTTGGACCTTCACACGACGCTCAGTCTCCGTGAAACAGTTCTCATGAGAGTGTGTTTGGCCCAAACCCAAGCCCTGCCCCCTCGTTTAAAGCCTCTTTGGCTCCTTGAGCTTTGACGACTTGCTGTGGGGTCTATGCCCACTCATTCTAACCCCAAAGGCTGCTGTCTGTTTTTCCTACTTAGCAACTCACTCCGGTCTGCTCCCCCATGTTGTGTTTGCTTCACAGCCCCGGCCCTTGTTCTTTCCTGGCGTCTAACCTGTGCAGCTCTGGTTATACTTATTTGCTAATTCAACATGTATATGGCACACACTGTGGGCCAGGCACTGTGCTAAGCCTGCTTATCAAGTGCTAAGACTACTTATCAAGTAGTCACAAATATTAACTCACTTTTTCATCATGGCAACCCTATGGCAGAGTCGCTATTGTTATCAACCCCATTTTATAGATGAAGAAACTAAGTAACTTGAAAGACTAGGATTCAACCCAGCCAGGCTGATTCCAGAATCTCTGCTCTGAACCTTTACAGCCTACACTACCATTCCCATCCAGAATTGGAGGACAGGGCAACATGTTCTGAACAGTAAACTTTAAACAATGTACACAGATGCCACACATACAACAACCCAGACATTTAAAACACACAGATTCATGGAGCATTAAGTAAATAGTATATTTTAAGATAAGCAGTAAGAGTGCCTTATAAAGCATTAAAAATCTAGAGTCCAGTTTGACGCCTTTCGCACTTATCCTTAACTCTTATTTTATTTTATTCTTCCCAGCCTAATCTCATACATGATTTTGAATTAAAGAGTTTATTTGTTACTCACATTGAGTCTAAACAATTATGGAGGTTGGGAGAAATTTTCCAAGTGCTTTATCCTCCTTTTTGGGGTTAGCTCAGCATCTAAGTTCCTCTTGTCCTTTTCTCTGGATTTTAGGTTCATTTATTTTTCTATTTTTCTTCTTTGCTACAAAAGGAACTAGTTAAAGCTGTGGTTCTCAAATTTTTGATCTCAGGAACTCTTTACATTCTTTAACATTATAAAAAAATTTTGTTCATGTGGATTAGTATCTATCAATATTTATCACCTTTGAAATTGAAATGGAGAATTATTCACTTACTATATATGTTAGTTATTTATATATCAAAATAAATTAAATATATAATAAATGTATATAATAATTCTTAGTTTAATTTCAATATAATTATTTTTATATAATAAATATATAAATACTACATTAAAATTATGTATAGTACATTAATATATATTATAATAATAAACCCTTGACATAGTAACATAAATAACATATCTTTATGAAAAACATATGTTCAAAGCCAGAAATACTTTGTGGGAAGAATGGCATTGTTTTGCATTCTTGTAAATGTCTTTAACCTTTGCTTTAATAGAAGACAGCTAGATTCTCACATCTGCTTCCATATTCAAGCTGCTGTGACATTACATACCATATAGTTCTGGAAAACTCCATTGTACACTCATGGGAGAATGAGAATGAAAGAGGCAAATAATGTCTTAGTATTATTAGGAAAATAATTTTGACTTTACAGACCGCTTGGAAGGGTCTCTGACAATACACTGAGAACCATTGGTTTAGAGAGAACAGATAGGAGGAGGGGAGAAAAAGTAGGTCCACTGGTATCCTGTTCCCAGCTGTCATTCATCTTTTTACAATGTGGCAAAAGGGAAGGAGCAAGACAAAGTGAAGGAAGAGTTTTCTACATTATGAGCAAAAACGCAGTGTGAATTTTTTCTCTAACTTTGAAAAAGAAAGATTCTTATTTTATTCTCATTGTAAGAAAAATGAAAGAGCCTGCCTGCCTATTTTTTCAGACCAGAGTCTCGAGTAATTGAACACAATACTGATTTAACAAGACAATTGTCAGCCACTTTGCCCTAGGAACACTTAGCAGCAACTTGGAACTTCTATAAAGTCCCTTGGAAGAGAGTTATAAATTTTACTGAAAATATTGTAAAGAGAGGAAAGGTTTTGGGTTTTAGTGCTGAGAATTTATTTATGAACTAATTGTGACCACACTCGGAAATAATAGTAGCTAGAGAGTCATCTTTACTATAAATATTACACTACTACCATTACCACCACCATCACTGCTACTACTAACCATAATAATAATGTTGTGCACTGTGTAGATGTAACTCACTGTTTCACTTTCCAGGCTCCCAAGCAGGCACTAACGGTCCATTTGACAACAATAGTCTCTATACGCTGAATTTTCTATCAGGTAAAGTGTTGCCTCCCCAAGAGCCCTGGAAAAGTAGAATCCCAGAAGAGCTGGGTGTGACTCTTCCTCCAGCTTCTTCATTTTACATTAATTAAGTATTAATCAAGGTCCAGAAGAGCAAAGTGAATCACCCAAGTGACACAATATCTAGTCATTTAAATAAAAAGAGCTAGAAAACAGATCTCCAGACCCTAAGTAGATAAAATATGTTTCCGTTACCTCTTTACAATTAAATAACTATAATAATAACTCACAGTCACAGAGACCTTACTATAGGCATGCACACTTCTAATTTGATCAGCTCCATTTTTAAAAATAGTTTCAATTCTAACACATTATTTCTTTTCTTTTTTAAAAAACATTTCTAATTTCCAGTTTCTTGAGAGAGGCCTAGGCACATTGATTTCCAAATTTTTTATTTTCTAATATATATATTTAAGGAAATAAATTTTCTGGTAAATATTCTTTTAGTTACAGCCCACAGTTTTTTATATATAGTTCTTCAAGTCCTTCTCAGTTCCAAATATTTTGTAATTTGTGTTGTGATTTTGTCTCTGATGCACTGATTATATAGAAGTGTGTGCATGTGTGTGTGTGTGTGTACGTGTACACCTCTGGTTAATTTTCAAGTACATATTGTGTGGGGAAAGGATTTAGTTTGTTTGGATTTTTGTTTATTTTTTATCACCCAAAGTCCACAGTTTACATTAGGGTTCATTTTTTTGTGTTGTACATTGTGTGAGTTTTGATAAATACATAATGTCATGTATCCACCATTACAGTATCAGAGTATTTTCACTGCCTCCAAAATCCTCTGTGTTCCACTTATTCATCCTTCCTTCCCCCTAAACCCCTGGCAACCACTGATCTTTATACTGTCTCCATAGTTTTGCCTTTTCCAGAATGTATTATTGTTGGATCATATCATGTTTTACTGCCTTTCATTTGTTTTTATATTATTTTTGTTTGTTTGTTTCAGTTTTAGCACCACACAGGTTGTATAAATGAAAATCTGACACATAGTATTGTCTTAAAGCTTTGGGGGTTTTTTGGTTGTTGTTTGGTTTTTTTTTTTTTTTCTTTTTTTGGATGACTCTGCTCACACCTCCAGCTGTCTGAAAGATTAAAAAACACACAGAAACATGTAAGTTTTCTCAGCATTTCTCTGAGGTGGTTGTTGGAATCTTTTAGCCCATGAGGGAGTACTTTGAGGCTACTGGCTTTATGTCAATGGCTCAGATTCAGTTCTTCAACTTTTCAGAAGCTTTAGAACTCTAAATTCGGTTAAACCAACTTACCTCTGGGTGCTATGCTAAACTGTCAATAGATTTACAGGTTTGGAGGAGAATACATGGTCAGATGGTACATTCACTGAGATACAGTGAGAAGTTACAAGGATTCATATTATATAAAGGAATTTGGTCACTTGGCATATTGTTCTTGTTGTTGATAATAATTACATGATTGATGTTATTGGCAAAAGGAAATCACCATATCAAACTTTCCATCTTTGGTCTTCTCCCTCATTAGCTATTTCCGTAATATGAGTAAGACATCGAGAAATATGCCAAGCAACATCAAATTGTAACTGGGTGAATTTTTAAACAACTAACAGCTTTTTCTCCATTGGGGTTCTTGACTTTTACCTCTCTTGCCACATCTTTCACTCTTGTATTTGTGGCTATAATGGAGAAAGAGATATATTACATCATTCATCTTTGAGTTTCTCTGCCCATTCCTTGTCACATGGTTCTTTTGGCTCCCTTCCTGCCCCACACTCCATGCAGTCATTCATGGTAGTTCAAAGTGGATATCAATTCTGGGAGTCCTAATATTGGATTGGTCAAAAATTTCATTTGGGTTTTTCCATAATATCATAAAGAAAAACCTGAATGAATTTTTGGCCAACCCAATATTATATTTTAATCAGAATTTGATTTTTCCCTTACGTAGCATCTTTTGACCCCAGATTTCACCCTAAAGATAAGACTTAATCTTATGTAAATTTCACAAGGAATAAAAGTTTGTCTGTCCTTCTTCCCTTTATCAGTCCCCACTTCCATTTCCAGGATTACTATCTCTTTCATTACACTCAGCTCATCTATAACTTCCTGCATCCCATTTTCTGCTAATCCTTTTTAAGAAATTAACATAAAACTATGGTGTAAGTGGAATAATGTATAAGATGTGATCCCTTAAGTTTCCAATGGTCTTCGGGTTAACAGAGGGCTCCTGATTTCTAAAAACGTTAAATACTCAAAGAAAAGCAGCTTTTAGAATTATATGATAGACATTGGGCTTATATTTAACAGGCTTCTTATGTAATGTTAGTCTATTCTGTGCTTCCAAATACTCATATGTTTTCAACCTGTACTAGAAATAAGCACAGTGATTTCTTCTCTTTCCACTTTTTATACAAGGTTTTATACACACACATATAAATATATATGTATATGTATACACATATCAAAGAATATGGTATGGAAATTGCTAGTAGCTAGCATGAAGAGGCAAAGATAGAATCCATTCTTTGGATATGACTTCCTGATACAGCATATTTTCATTTTCTACTGACAATTTATTTAAATTCATATTCAGTAGACTTGTCCTCATGAACATTTTGTCAGAATAAAAATTCCACCTTGACTAACAAAATAATGTTACTTTCAAAGCAATGGAACTTAATATAATTATTGGTCTTCACATCATCACAATTTTAGCATACATTACAATCATTAATTACCTGATGCTGTTAAAATCCTGCCTTGTCTTTGGAGACACCCTAGATATCTTTAATAGGAATTATTTGACAAACCAGCAGGAATTTAATATAAGAAGAGATCCATCTGGTAGATATATCAAATTATTAATAGTACTTGGACACTGAGTTCCACTTTTCAAAAACTAATTAAGCATAAAAAATCAATTCCTTAACAAATATTGATGTGTTTTCATTATAACTTCATCACAGTTGCCTTCCTCACATCTGAGTGGTTTGGAATAAATAAAATTTTTGAAGACCTGCTATTAACTTGGTGAAATACCATAGATGATAACTAAGTAAGAACACTGAAGTTAACTTCATGCTTCATTTAAATGTCTGGATCTATTTTGCATGGCTCTAGCCAGTCACCTCAAACTTTTAGAGGATTTGACAGCTTAATCACATGCTTAGATCAGATATGTAAGAATATGTATGGAAATTGCTAGTAGCCAGAGCAACTACAGGCCTTACTTTGGATTGGACTTCCTGATGCAATTCAAAATAGCATGATTTAAAGCATCCAGTTTAGTAGTACAAGAATTCAGCTGTCTCCAAGGTGGCACATAATCTGAAGGCAAACTATTTTCTCCTTGGGGATTTGACTTATTAAAAGCAATTGTCTCCTACAATGTGGAATTTTGTGGAATGCTCAGGTAAAGTTTGTGACTGTGGTGTCTATTGATCCTATAGAAGACCTTCAAATTCTATGAACGTTTGTAATCTTCACGTAGTCCTTAAGAATATTCCCCCCCAACATTTAACCCTCTATTTATTCTTTTGGAGGACATAGAAAGATAGATAATACTCAAAAAAAAGAAACTGGCTAAGGCTGAAAAAAGTATCCACAGATACTTTGCCTTTAACATGTACACACACACACACACACACACACACACACACACACACACACAAACACACAAACCTCCCAGCTCTCTAGCATTCTAATGTGGCAAGGTTGCAAATACCATGGAGACTGAGGATCCAGATTCAAGTGGTACCTAGGTATCAGGCTCTGGGGCAGAGTTTGGCAACTATAGGTCCAATCTAAAAAGACATTCACAAGTCTATTATAGCATACTGTGGGTTTTTCATAAAGTCTATTCAGTTTAAAGTACTGTTCTTCATTCTCAAATTTTCTGATTCTTACTTCTTTTGGTGTAAAATATCCTTTCCGACGTGAAATGATGGCCAGAGAAGATATGGTGATTGTTTTTATGTTTTTACTTGGAAAAAAAAAAGAATGAAAATTGTCAACCTGACATTGGCTTTCAACTTTGCTTTTGAAATATTATCAGCTGGTAAAATCCAAGAGTCTGGAAATCATTATCACACTTGGGGCATGGAGCACACATCCTTCCTTCATTCTTGCTAAATGAAAGGGAATTATTATTCTGGTTTTATAAACCATTCCAAAGAACTTTTTTATGTTATTGCTCTGTCCATTCAGAGGAGTTCCCTTCACAAAAAAACAAAAACAAACAAACAGAAAAACAGCTAAAAAGTAAATAAATAATCAAGAGGGAATGTAACTATAGTATGGTTATATCTTATTTCATGAAGTACATATATGACTGAATTGTTGCCAAGATATCATATTTCTTTCCCTCTAATCCCATATTTCCTATAAAATTAGTATTGTGATTTCCTTTGACCTAAAGATATCACATAATTCAATAAACTTTTCTTCTAGTAATCTAGGGAAATGATTATGAAATGGTAATTTTTTATAACATATTTGAAAGGTACTAATAAAAAATTTGAACAGATGCAGTTTAAAAAATCAATGAGAGCTTAACTGTGTAGAACCTAATGCATCATGATGAAAATACAGATTCATAGTGAGAATAAAAATTAAAAGTAACTTTTTCCATGTGATTTTTGAAGTCATCAGAGAGTCAACCTAATCTATACTACCTCTATTTCTAGTTGTACTACCGTGTAGTTAATCAGCCTTTAATGGCTCTTTCCTTTCAAAATGGGCAGTGAATGTACATTGTTAGGTATATTATTTTATAAATATCAATTATGTTAATTTGATTGATATTGTGTTTTTTTCAGGTTTTCTATATCCTTAAATAATATTTTATCTACTTTATTGATTAAGAGTAAATTTTCAAAGTCTCAAATATAATTTTATATACTTTTCATTTTAATTTTATATAATTTTAATTTTCCTTTAGTTCTGCCAGTTTTTGCTTCTATTATTAGTTGTGTGACAAATAGGATTATTATATATATATTTAATTTTTATTGGACTATAGTTGATATATAATGTTTTGTTAGTTTCAGGTGTACAGCAAAGTGAATCAGTTATACATATATCCACTCTTTTTTAGATTCTTTTCTCATATAGGTCATTACAGAATATTGAGTAGAGTTCCCTGTGCTATACAGTAGGTTCTTATTAGTTAGCTATTCTATATATAGTAGTGTGTGTATGTCAATCCCAATCTCTCAATTTATCCTCCCCCTTTTCCCCCATTAGCCATAAGTTTGTTTTCTACCTCTGTGACTCTATTTCTGTTTTGAAAATAAGTTCATTTGTAGCATTTTTTTTAGATTCTACATATAAGTGATATCATATGATATCTGTCTTTCTCTGTCTGACTTATTTCACTCAGTATGAAAATCTCTAGGTCCATACATGTTGCTGTAAATGGCATTATTTCATTCTTTTTTATGACTGAGTAATATTTCATTGTATATATTTACAACATCTTTATCCACTCCTCTGTCGATGGACATTTAGGTTGCTTCCATGTCTTGGCTATTGTAAATAGTGCTGCAGTGAACAGTGGGTTGCATGTATCCTTTCGAATTATGGTTTTCTCCGGATATAGACCCAGGAGTGGGATTACTGGGTCATATGGCAGTTCTATATTTAGTTTTTTAAGAAACCTCCATACTGTTTTCCATAATGGTTGTATACATTCCCACCAAGAGTGTAGGAGGGTTCCCTTTTCTCCGCACCCTCTCCAGCATTTATTGTTTGTAGATTTTTTTGATGATGGCCCTTCTGACCAGAGAGAGGTGATACCTCATTGTAGGTTTGATTTGCATTTCTCTAATAATTAGTGATGTTGAGCATCTTTTCATGTGCTTTTTTGGCAATCTGTATGTCTACTTTGGAGAAATATCTATTTAGATCTTCCACCCGTTTTTCAATTGTTTATTTTTTAATTGTTTATTTTTTTGACATTGAGCTGCATGAGCTGTTTATGTATTTTGGAGATTGATCCCTTGTCAGTCGCTTCATTTGCAAATATTTTCTCCCAATCTGTGGGTTGTCGTTTCATTTTGTTTATGGTTTCCTTTGCTGTGCAAAAGATTTTAAGTCTGATTAGGTCCCTTTTTTTTATTTCTGTTTTTATTTTAATTACTCTAGGAGGTGGATCACGAAAAATATTGCTGCAGTATATGTCAGAGAGTGTTATGTCTATGTTTTCCTCTAAGAGTTTTATAGTATCTGGCCTCACATTTAGGTATTTGGGATTATTATATATATTTTTGATTAATTAACTTTTAAAATCTTATGAAGTGTATCTCTTTAACTTTAGCAATACTCCTGTCTTGAAGTCTACTTTGTCAGCAATTGATTCCACTTTAGCTTTCTCAGGAATGATGTTAACATAATAAAGTGTTTCTCCACAATTTTACTTTTAACTTATCTGTATCTCTATATTTAAAGTGCATTTCTTTTATTTCTTTTTTTCTTTTTTTACGGTACGCAGGCCTCTCACTGTTGTGGCCTCTCCCGCTGTGGAGCACAGGCTCCGGACACGCAGGCTCAGCGGCCATGGCTCACGGGCCCAGCCGCTCTGCGGCACGTGGGATCTTCCCGGACCGGGGCACGAACCCGTGTCCCCTGCATCGGCAGGCGGACTCTCAACCACTGCGCCACCAGGGAAGCCCCATTTCTTTTAAACAATATACATTTGGGTCTTGTGTTTTTTTAATCAAATTTGATGATCTATGTATTTTAATTATTTAATTCATGTACAATGGAATTATTGATTCATTTGGGTTTAAGTCTATTATATTTATACTTATTTTATAATTGTCCCATTTTTTCTTATTCCTTTTTCCCTCTTTTCCTACAAGCTGTTGACTTAAGTATTTGCTTAGTTTTCCTAAATTTTCTCTACCAGCTTTTTAGCTATATCATTAAAAAATTTAGTGGGTTGCTTTAGGGATTAAATATGTAACCAGAATTTATTAATATACACCTTAATTTATATTATACAGTACCTTAAGTTGTTGTTAAGAACTTTACAATAATATAGTTCTACTTACTCCCCTCTCTTTCATTGTGCCATATTGGTGGCATATATATTTACTTCTATATATGTTATAAACACCAAAATACATTGTTATTGTACATGCATTCATTGATTGCCTTCAAAAAATAGGAGACAAGAAAAAAGTCTTTCATATTTATTAACAAATACATTCCCCATTTCCAGTGTTCTTCCTTCCTTTATGTAGATATGAGTTTCCATGAGGTACCATTTTCCTTAAGCCTGAAGAACTTACTTTAACATCCTTACAGTGCAGGTCTGCTGGTATCAAATTTCCTCAGCTTTTTTATCTGAAAATATCTTCATTTTGCATTCATTGTTGAGGGATTATTTTTGCTGGATATGGAATTATGGGTTGAAGGTTTTTTCTTTCACTACTCTAAGGATATTCTATTGTCTCCTGGTTTGCATTTCTTTAATCCCATCAGTTGTCATTCTTCTCATTGCTTTCCTCTAGTGTATGTAATATTTTTTTCTTCTCTATGTACTTTAAGGTTTTCTCTTATTCTTTATCTTTATGCAATTTGACAATTTGACATTTGACAATAAGCCTTTGTGTAGTTTTTCTTTGTGTTTTTCCTGTTTGTGAAATTATGTGTACATTATAATTGTATATGTTTATATATTTTTAATCAACTTCAGAAAATGGCCATTGTATGTTCAAAGATTTTTTTTCTGCGCCAATATCTCTTTTCTCTTCTTTTGAATCTTCAGTCACACATATTAGAATTTTTGATATTTTTCCATAGGTCACTGGAGCTCTGTTTATTTTTTTTCAGACTTTTTACTCTTAGTTTGGATAGTTTCTAGTGTCTTACTTCAAGTTCATTTATATTCTTCTTTATATTTTCTTCTAAAGTCTCCAATCTACTGTTAAGTCCATCCAATACATTTCACATTTTAGAAAAAAAGATTTTTCAGACGTAGAACTTCCATCTATTTTTTATAAAAACTAATTTCCATTGCACTGCTTGGCTTCTGTGTTTGTTCACATATCACATCCATATTTTCATTTACATTCTTAAAATATTTATAATTTGTAGAGTTGTTTATTGTCTTTGTCTGCTAATTCCAACATCTGCGTCATTTCTGAGTCTGTTTCTTTTGATTTTTTTTTTCTGATTATGGGTCACATTTTTCTGCTTCTTGACTCTTTGCTTGACATCAAAGATGCTACATTGTTGAAACTCTAAAATTTGTTGTCTTCCTGTAAAGATTAAGGATTTTTTTTCTGGTTGGCAGTTAATTTATTGGATAATCAACTTTATCTTACTAGAATTTCTTTTTAGGCTTTGTTAACTCTTATGTTATGGTTAAAGTATCCCTACAATGAAAGACGTCTTTTCTTTCTGGGTTCTCACCTTAATTTTCAGAGTCTTTAGTGAGGTTTCTCCACTTTGGCAGGTTGAAACTCCAGTCACTTCTAGAAGTGTGAAATTTCCAGAATGTCCAATCAGCTCCCAAACCCCCTGTGCATGGGAAGGCTTGTTTTTGACCAGACCCAAGGAGACACTGAGCTAATTTCTAGAGCTACTTCTGTACGTAGCTTCTTCTACTCCATTTTTCTATCCCATAAATTCCAGCTGCTTCTTCAGCCTGAAACTCCAATCTCTGTTTCCTCCACCTAGTGAGACATCTTCCCTCTGTTTAGTGTCCATTTCTTCAAGTTACAGTCAGGAAATATCCCCCAGGAAGAAATCTGGGGAGACTGTGTACTATATGTCCACTGCCTGAAAACTTGCTTTATATATTTTTCTAGTTTTATAATTGATTACAGTGGATGGGAAGCATGATACTCTTAATTCCATCATGGTCATAACCAGAAGCAGAACATGGGAAGAAGCAATTCTTATGTTCACATGTCCCTTTGTGATCATCATTGTCCTAAGTACAGAGGAATGGGACCTAGCCTGTGACACAGAACAAAAACAAATTATACAACATAAATATAGGTGCTAAAATGAGGGGTACATGTTAAACATCCTGTTAGCATACATAGATTCACCCCACAATATTTACTGAGTGAGAATTTTGACAGTTGTAGGTTTGGGTCTGTGAAAATTTTTCTAGGTTCTGTATATCTGAAAATGAAAAGCAATACATGTATTCAGATAGCCGAGATTCTACTGGTACATTTTAGCCCACTGGAATTGAGAGGAAAAAGTTACCAATTAGGGCTGTCAATAATTTTAAGAAAGAAATCTGACTTGAATGAAAGAGTAGGCTTTGGTGCAGTTGGTCAGGAATAAGAGTCAGGACTTGGTATAGTATATTGTTATTCATGATGGAATGTGTGGAATTAGAGATTCTGGAGTGTTTGGAAAGTCTGGTATATACTTTTAACAGGAGGTGGGGAACCACTGCAGTTTTGTAATGTATAAGGAAGGAATAGCATGATGAAGGAAGATTAGACTACCAGAAGTACTCAGAAATAACAGGATAAGTCTTTATCTGCATATGGAAAATTGGAAGCATAATAAAAAATGATCCCATCAAGAGTAGAAATATAGGGACTTCCCTGGTGGTGCAGTGGTTAAGAATTCGCCTGCCAATGCAGGGGACACAGGTTCAATCCTCGGTCCAAGAAGATCCCACATGCCATGGAGCAAGCAAACCCATGTGCCACAACTACTGATCCTGCACTCTAGAGCCTGCGAATCATAATTACTGAGCCCACGTGCCAAAACTACTGAAGCCTGAACGCCCTAGAGCCCGTGCACCACAACTACTGAAGCTTGTGCACCTAGAGCCCGTGCTCTGCAACAAGAAAAGCCACTGCCATGAGAGCCCGCAACGAAGAGTAGCCCCTGCTCGCCGCAACTAGAGGAAGCCCACACACAGCAGTGAAGACCCAACACAGCCAAAAATAAATAAAGAAATTTATTTTTTTAAAAAGAGTAGAAGTATAGAGGATAATGACTTTCAAGAATTATTCAATCAAAACTGTAATTCTCTGGAAATTATTCATTTATAGAGAAACTACAGTGGAGTTAGTTGTCAAACTTGGCACATGTAGAGATCCAGTTTGCTCTAAAGCATATTCCATGAGAGAGATAATGTTGTGGGCCTATGTGCACAAGTGCAATGTTGAAATAAGAATAATTTGATCAGATTCAGCAAAACTAAGAGGGTTTACTGGCAATGATTATTTTTTTTCTGGGGAAGGAAAAAGTAAGAAATGAATTCATGGCTCTAAATTAAAGATACTAAAGGTATTTTGGTTTCTCTGAAAACTTCAGTATGGGAAAATAAGAAATTAAAGCAAGAATTCTGACAAATGAACTTTGGCTTATCTCAGTCATAGAACATATGACTCACTTTTTCTCATATGGTACCAAGTTATTTGTCTTATTTTGTTTTGTTTTTAACTTGATATTGTTTCAAATCTGATTATTCTCTAAGATTGAAAATTTAAGTGTTTCCCTGAGAAAGGCACAACCCATATATAAGACAAATCATGTGGCCTGGAAAATATGACACATAAAAGAAAAGGTCATATCTATTTCAACAGAAAAGACCTCAAGAATTTTGAAACAGAATTAAATTCTCACAGCATTATAGTTATTTGCCACAAATAATATGAACCTAAGTCGATACTTGTTTGAAAATGTGTTGAGAAAGACATTAGAAGATTGTAAAACTGAGTTGTTGGCCAAGTTATGGGTAGTTGGTAAGAGTTAGGTGTCTTGGATGAAAGTTGAAAGGAAAGCACTTATTCTGAGCTTTCAGAATTGAGAAGGGATTGGGATGATGGACAGAATAGGAGGTTTTGTGAAGGTGGTAACAGATGAGCTGGACCCTGAAGGACAGGTAGAATTGGCTGAGATAGGAAGCTGCCTTTTTTGCAAAGAGAGGATGTAGAGATGGGAAAAGTGGGATATAGTAAAGAAATGTGAGCAAGTTGTGCGAAGGGAATTTGTGGCTTACAGTTAAGTTTGGATTGAAGCTAGATTGTAAAGAACCTCCAATGGAGTCTTTTTCCTCCAGGACAGTGGCTCCAAAAATGTTTCCAGCTCCACCCTACCTTTACCCTCCCTACATGAAATGCCCTCTGATATTTTCTGTTCCATTGTATTCTTCACTGTTTCATTGTTAAAGAATTCTGACATGATCCACTATAGGAATTACATATTCTTTTAAGAGGTCAAAACCAACAGTCAGTAAATGCTGCTCTCGTGAAATTCTTGAAAATGTCTGAGTTGAAGAGGAGAGAAGGAATATGAACTGGATTGGTTGCAGAGAGTGACTAGAGGGGAAGAGACAGGGAAATCTGGCTTGGCTGCTAAATGTGGGCACTAGGGGAAACATTTGTTGAATTAATGAATATAAAGTGAGCAAGGACATTGCAAAACATGTCGAGGAGAAGGAATGAGAGAATGATCTAAGGTGATGAGAGAGAAATGAAGAAATGCATGCAAGACATATGTAGAGGACCAAATAAGATTTTCTAAAAATCCGTCTATGTATATATACTTATGTATATATAAATATTGAATTAGTAATAAATAAAATAAAAGCAGATTTATGAAATAAATGTCTCAAAAACTTATTGAAATATTATAAGCAAATCTAAACGACTCAAAACTAAGCCAACCAGCATTGTAATGGAAAAATTCATATAGCCTCAGGAGAAAAGGAAAGAAACGTTTAGCATCTACCATGAGTCAGACATTAATATGTTCAATTTCTCATTTAATCCTCATAACTCTGTCAAACAAATATTGTTGTCCTTGTTCTACAGATAAGGAACTGAGCCTCAGAAGTTAAGTAGTTTTTCCAAAGTCAAAAAACTAGTTGGATCAAAAGCAAACATCTGGAGCCAGGTGTGTCTGATTCCAAAGCTTGGGCTTTATTGATAGTGTAAAATTCTATTTATGAAAAAATGTTACAATTATTTTTTAAAAGAATAAGGTGTATTTCATTTCGGTACACAGCAGGACTTTTCAAGCCACTTGTGGTCTCAAAATAACTCTTTGTAATCCACCCTTGACTATTTACAAAGAATAAATAAGGATTTATAAATAAATGACAGGTAATGTTTTAAAAAATAAATTTTTAATTTAGTTTTAAAATTGCTGTGATAGTTACGATTAAATGCAAGATTCAGATACACTAAAAATTTAATTAAAAAACAATAAGGATGCTATCTCAAGAACAGATGGGAAACTGTCCATTTCTTTAATCATCTCCTCTCCCAGCTGATTCCACTTGGGGAAACAAACAAGTCACATATCATATTAATTCAAAACTCCAACATGAGCAGTGCTATAAACCTTGCCCAGAGCTGGGATTTCAATGAAAAGACAATAGATTTAATGGTAAACTTGGAATAATAACTAAACTAGCAATTTCAAGAAAAAAAACACAGTAAAATGCATGTATTTCAGTAATAGCTCAAATTTTTCATTAATATTTTAATGTCAGATCACTTTCAAGTGGGATGCTTTAGGAACTGAAAAAAATTATCATGCTCTTTTTGTGAAATGAAAGATGTTGCCTTAATTTTGTAGTGTCTGTTCTTCATTTATCTAAATTCTGTATAAAAACTTCTTTTCCAAAATACCACATTGGCACACCGGGAGCTGGGTTCCAAAGACAAACACTACAAATAACTCTTTGAAGCAAACAACAAACAACAACCAAACAGCTCCTACAGGTGGGCACAGAAATATTTTGCTCTGACGTGGGAATAATAGCACATATCTATGGATGGTTTATGAGCTCAGGCATTCTCTTCTGGTGCAGCTGTGGAATTTGATGCACCCTCATCTACATCCTTCCCCAAAAGCAATTTTCTCAGCAATCTAGAAAACATTGGTTTCTATCCCCCAGGCTTTATAGACTGAAATTAAAGCTTGGAACTTCTTAATAAATGTGTAAAACTAGTCTTCAGTTTAAATATACTACTGGGATGACAAGCAGCAGGAGTGTCTTGGAGGTCATTTCCAGGCAGGTATTCATCCCTTAGAAGCATTTTCAAGGATGACTTATTTCCAATGGATAAAGGTTTATTAGATATATTCCCCAAAGCTATAGAGGCTGTTTAGAATCTTATAGTCTTCCGAATTTGGATAACTGTAATGTGAGACATATCAAATGCATCAGGCTCCAATTCTGTTGGCAATAAATCTCCCTCAGAATCCCCATTGTATTTAGCTATGCTTTCTGTGTTAGGTGTGAGGAAACTCATGGGATAGGAGATTTCAAAGTTAAGTAAAGCCAACAGTGAAATAGTACTAAACTTTTAGCCAATCAGGACACATGGATCAATTTCAGATTAATCTTAAAAGACATTTCTTCGATTAGGACATTACTGTTATTATTCTTACAGTTTAAAAGAATCATAATTTGATGTATCCAAGCTTTGGGGGGGGGGAAATTCCTTATATCTGTGACATACATATATATACTATTATATATATATATATGTAATTTTCCCATTATTCTATCTAAACTTGTAGAAATTATTAAAGGAAAATTTTTCTGACCATTGTTAAAGACCATAAGGAAGACTTTATTCAAGGGACTACTGCAGTGATGTTTTGCAGTAGGGGGTAGAGTTTGGGCTCAATTCTGAATACAACAAGGAAAAGTGGGGATTTACAGCCAAGGAGCAGGGTTGGGTCTATGGGTGGAAAACTACTAAAAGGAAACAGCAGGGCTAAAGGCTAAACTGACTTGACAGGATCCTTGCTGAAGACAGGCCAGAATGATCAGCTATCAAGGGTGAGGGATGAGGTATTAGATCAGATATAGGTGGGGGTTTTCACTAAACTGATCCAGCAGGATTTTTGCTAAAACTTGACAAAGGGGCCAAGGACAGAGTTCAAGGTGGGACCTCAGAGGGAAGAGGGCTCAGAGGAGGCTGACTCGGGTTTGGGCAAAGTGAGAGTCTTTCTCAAAATACAATTTAAAATATTACCTGGAAGGCAAAACTGACCAGAAAAGCAGCTCATTAAATATTCACCTCTCAAAACAATATAAAGATGTGAAATACCCTAAATGTTAGTGCTGTCACCACCACCGACAAAACTTGAATGCTTGCTGCGGGTCAGGACCTATACCAGCTCTGGGATTAAAAGATGAATAAGACCTATTCTGTCCCTGTCTGCGTAGCCCATACAATGTAGCAGTTAAAACTGGCCATTAGAGTAGGACCTTCCATAGGTTTCTTTAAGAGACAAACAGGAAGAAAAGAATTCCCTTTCCATCAAGACTCTTTCTTTCTCTTTCTGCTTGTCCAAGAACCCCTTGCTCAGTCCGCTAGCTTCCCTGCTTCGCCCCTCCGCACCCCACTCCTGCTAACTCAGCGCTCTTGAAGGTCCGCACCGCCGTCTCCCGGCCTTCGAAGTCCACTGCGCTTGCGCACATCCAGGTCTTACCCGCCAGCAGGGGGCAAGTCACGATTTTCTATCCTCCTCCGCTGGGCGCTGGCGCCCTTCTTCTCCCAGCCTTCTCCCTTAGCTCTGGCCTGGAGACGCTTCCTTAGCAACGGGTCGCCCTTGGCAACAGGAGGACGCGGGCGGGCCGACTGGGTTTCCCGCGCGTTCCTGGCACCTGCCTGCGGTGAGAGGCGCAGGCCGAGCCATGTCGGAGATCCTGTGCCAGTGGCTCAACCAGGAGTTGAAGGTGTCCCAGACCGTGAGTGAGTGTCACAGCCTGGGGAGAGCGGGCCGGGGGCGAGGGGGGCGCGGAGCCTGGAGCGCGGCGCGCTGATGGAAGGTGGCGGCGGGGCAGGCGCTAGCTGCCCGCTCCGGCTCACCTCAGCCGCTGCAGGGCTTCTCCCGCCTCCGCTCTGCCACTCAGAGGTATCCATCATCACGGTGGTCCCAATCCCGCAGGTTTTGACCTACCGTGGTGCTCAGCCATCAGAAGCTTCAGGGAGGGCTCCCTTGCTCCTTTGGAGAGAAAAATTTTCTGGACTCTATCGTCTGGCCCTGACATTGCTCCTTTCACACTCAAGCGTGGTGTGGTACTAAGCCAACGAAATATGAAGCCTGAAAGCCAGCTACCGCGCTACTAAATGTGTGCCCCTGGACAAGTGACAATACCTTCTCCTTCTTCCAGTGTGTCTCCTCCAGTATAAAATAGATCCAGGCATACTTGCCACACCTAACTGCCTCGCAGGAGAGGAGGGTGTGTGCAATGAGTTAATGCAGAATATGTTAACTTTTACAAATTTCAGCAGTCTTAGCTCAGATGTACACATTCTGACCACTTTTCACTCTTGCCAAAGCTAACTTCTTCACTAACCTGATTTTACCCAAGCCATGAAGTTGCCGCCCCAAGTTTCTAAATCTCACAACCACAGAGGCAGTTTTACATGTTGGCACCTTCTGTGACAGCCAAAATTCCAGAATAGCACTACACCCCCATTCAACTTCTTTCTGTTGTCTCTTAAGCAGTTCATTTTCCAGCTGGTACGGCTTTTGCTCAAAGCAAGAGGTTTTCAGGCCGAATCATTTCAGTCTGTTTTTCCCAGAAGCACCCTTGCATAATGCCAACTTGCTACCAGAGGGGCAATAGTGCCAACTCAACCTTAAGTCTTAAGTCATCCACAGACTATGCTAGATCAGTATTGTCTCTGCAGCCACACACTATTTGTTATCAGCGTTTAAGTTCTTTAACCTTGGAGCTTCTCCAGTTGCCTTTCTTGAGGCATAAAACCCGGATTTTTTCTTTGCCAAACCACCACCGACACATGCCCTGGGAACCGCAGTAATTTTTTTCCCCAGGATTCTATGATCATCCCACGTGTCTCTGACTGTTCCTCACCTAAAATACGATGCTGATCTCAGGATGGCGTTTAGCATTTTTCTTTTCATATTTCTTTCTCACCAGAGGAGCCAAAATGTAATAACATGCCCTTAAGATATACTCTTCCGAAGATAAGCAGTTACAAATTGCTGAGTTTAATTTGGTTTATTTACTTGATTAATAAAAATTGCACCTTTTGCTCAAGTCCCTAAGACTCTGTTGTATATTGAAACACTTGAGAAAAGTAAATAAAATTCATAAGAAATATATAAAAACAGTAGTATGCCCTTCTCATTGTAATCAGTTTGGGAATTTTGGTTTTGAGAGGAAGAGGAAGAATTACTTCATTCCGTGAACATTAAAAGACTGGAGACTTTTTAAGTAAGAATTTAAGTAACATAAACTATAAATGGAAAATTCCCAGTGTTTGCTTTCCCGAAGCACAACGCTGGAAGCTGTTAGCAGAGACAGATGCAGTATTCTGCATCCCATTCACTAGCAATACATATTCATTTTTTGATCTCAATTGCTAAGAGAAGCCTAAAAAGAGAGAGACAATCCCCTAAGTAACCAAATTCCATATTGTAAAAGGCTTTTCTGACTATAGGGCACACATTCAACTGTGTTTGGAAACAAACAAGCTAGGATTTGTGCACCTAAGAAGCACACTGCCAGTTGATTTCTGTCATTAGATAAGCCATCCTATGGTGTACAATGGAAGACTTAGAATGGTTTAGAGGAACTCTCCTGGAAGGACTGTTAAGTGGGTACAACCTCTGGGGAAAGTAATTGGGCAATTGCTGGATAAGGGTCCTGTTAAGAGGAAGGATTTGGAGGCCAGACTGTTTAGGTTGAAGTCACTTATTCACACTTACTAGCTAGTGACCTTGGGCAATTTATTTACCTAAATTTTATGATATTCAAAATAGGGGTAATAATAATATTGCATTGAGTTGTGTCAAGACTAAATGAGATAATAAATGTAAAACATTTAGAATAGTCCCTGAGATATAGTAATGCCAAATCTTACTTTACAGAAACTATCATACAAAAATAAAATCACCAATATGTAAGGACATTTGAACAAGGATGTTTATTGCTACATGGATTGTAGGGGCAAAAAGAAAAAAAAAATGGAAACAGTTTGAATACCCTTCAGTAGAAGAATACTTGGGTAGATGATGCTCTGGATTGTTATGCAGTTGTTAGAACAAATGAGTTAGTTGCTATAACTTTTGACCTAAAGAATGCTCAAATAAAACACAAAAGTTATAGCTTATTGTAACCAGTATAATTTCATTGTTGCATGAGGATATGTGAGAGAAAAGTGTGGAGAGGCAAATACTGGGCTGTTGACATACACCGGACTCTTCATTTTGAGGTTTGTGTAAGCATAGAGAGAAGTGTGGAAGGATATAAACCAGTGTATTGGTATTGGTTACTCCGGGAAAGAAGATTGCTGGCTTTTTTTTTTATACATCTGTGTTATTGGCTTTTTGCTTGTATTGCCTTTATAATTTGAAAGGAAAATACAATATAGCCTTACAAATATAAAATCAAAGAAATAGATCAAATATCACATGATGAAACAGGAGAAAAAGAGGTTTAACATTTTGGTTGAAATATAGTAAGTATCTTAAAGTATTGGAGGGTTACATAAGAGTTATTTTCTCTAATAAAGTTTATAAATGGAAGAAGAATAATTATAAAAGTTACCCCTTCTTGAGCACTTAGATACTTACACCAGGTGGTGTGCTAAGCCTTTTACATAGGTTTTCTTTTTTAATCTTTAAAAAAGCTCTAAGAGGCATTGTCCCAGTTGTACAGATGAGTAAAAGAGGCTGAGTGAGCTTGGTAATTTGTTCAGGGTCACCCATCTAGTAGGTCCTAGAACTAGAATTTGAAGGTAGATCTTTGGCTAGTGCTCTTATGCACTGTATTATATATTAGAGTTTATGCTTAGGGAATATATTTTTTTTAAAAAATTTACCCTCCCAAGTGTATTCATTTGAGCTCCTTTTAATGAGGATTATTGTTCAATTTGAAATCACAAGCAGTGCAGAAATTCAACCACCCAGGCATGTTGTAACTTCACAGGGCATAACCTAATTCCTAGATGCTTAAATGGCAAAGGTGGATTTATTGATGTTTTAAAAAAGTGGTTCAGTCCATATGTTGCTTGCTGGGACAAAGAAAACAGAATGAGAATGCCAAGTGAATGCATTGCTGTCATTGGAGAGGTACCTAAAGCCGATTGATTTCTGGATTATTCTGAAAGGTAGAAGTCAATTTGGATAAAGCATCTCGTGTTGAATTTTGTGTTGTCTGGACTACCCTGAATATCAGCAGTAAGAAAATGAATTTCAATGATCCTCAGTTGAGAATAGTCTCCCTCCACTTAATGAGGTTTCTGGGAGTCACCAGAGGCTTGATTAGTGTCAACACCTGACACTACATCTATGACAACATCTATGTTACTAAAGCTAAGGATCTCCAGTGAGTTAAGTTTAACAAAACCGTTTGTCCTGGAAAATAATGCTTAGACGTGTATGTTAATGAAATGTCTTAAAATACAAAAAGTTGTTCAACACAAAATCACATCTGAAATTCAAGCAATTATTTTTATAACAAAAATAAGCAATATAGAATAATGTTACTAAGAGATCTGTTGTAAAATTCTTTACAAACTCTCAGTTATTTTCAAGAATACGCATTGCCTCTGTTTTACAAAACGCCTGTGAATACACTGTAAGAGGAAACTGGCATCAGAATGTCATAACTAAACATTCTCCACAAATAAGTAGAGGCATTTGAATTCCATGTACCAAACAGATCAGATTCTTTGTAAAAATGGATGTATAAGACAGCCCATATTATTTTGGATTCTGGATGGAGATATATTGAAAATTGTAAATACCTTATTATGCATATTTTTATTGTTTCAATAGTCTTAAACATTATTATCAATAGTAACAAGGAACGAATAAAGAGAAAACTGAGTTAAGAAAGTTTAGTATCCCTAAGTCTTGATTTTGTAGTAGCCAAATTATAAATAATGATCTCTAGTCCCAATTTTATACCCTAAGAAGTAGTAATAATAATTGCTATATATTTGGGAGGGTATCTAATGAGATTGCAGATGGAAAATATCTACCACAGTGCCTATCATCTATACTAGAGCTAGATACTCAAATATTATTTCAACCACTTTTTGGCCTCTCACTTTAGAAGTATGTCTATTATAGTGTCTGTCACATAATAGGCACTTAGTAAATAATTGTTTATTACATGAGAATGTATGAGTGAGACAAAAGTAGGGTAAAGTATTGTTTTTGACAGAACTTTATGGATTTGTTCATCTTGAAAAGGTCACCCTGGGTGCCTTGATCCTCGCCTTTGTGATTTCAGAAGCTCTGCTTTATTACTTAAAGCAACTTCTTAGGAGTTGTCACATGCGAACAGAAATTACATTCTGTTGATTTTATCAGCTACAGTACCAATTCATCATGTGGAAAAGGACAGCAGAATAAAGTATACTGGCAAAGGAAAGTAATGCAGGTCTTGGTGGGCTGGTACACTCAGGAGGAGACCAAATTTATAGATCAGATTGCTCCTTGACGGTTAGAAATTAGACATTACCAAAAGAATCCTCAAATCAAGCTAATACTTGATGTGTTTTACTTTTCTGCTCTAGAGATATTTTATCTAGATATCAGTGAGTGGTTAGATTCGATTAGATTAAGTTAGATTAGATTAAAGTCAGATTCCCTCCTCCTTCTCTTCCCCCAGTGCTTGGGGAAATCATACTGTTCAGTGATATTTTCCAGTGTTACTACTACTACAAAAGCTTCTAAAATTATAATATTTGTGTATTTTTCTTCCATTGTAGCATATCTCTATTCTGAATAAGTTTAACTAATACGTTTCAAGATTATCATTTACATGATGAGTAAAAAATTTAAATAGATAAATTATTGTGAGTTTTAAGAGATGGCCTACATTCCTTGTTAATTGGGTTTATAAGCGGGTTTCCATAGGTGGCTAAGTTTGTCCTTTTGTATTAAATCTCAGTAGTTTATGTTTTAGAGAGTGACTGTTTCTACTGATGTCCCAAATTTTAGGGACATCCTTAATTTGGACCCCCTTGTGCACTGACTAATTAACCCCTTGTGCACTAACTATACTTAATCTGGGTTCCCTGTACACTCACTAAAGGTCTTATGTCCACATTTTTTCAAAAGTACCAAATTTTATTTTAAGAAAAAAATAGAGATATCAAAAAATCCTATTGAATATTTATTTATATACCATATTTTATAATGTATTGTAGTGACCTTTTATTAGCCTGTGACCTTACCATATCATAGAGACATAAAATTTTAGATCTGAAAAAGAATCTTAGGCATCATTTAATTCTTCTTTGGCACATGAGGAAATCAAATCAGATATGTGTAGAGATTTGTTTAGGGTTATACAGCTAGGTAGTGGAAAGTTAGTAGCAGATTCTGAGTACGCTGACTTTTAGTTCATTCCTCTTTCCCCCAGGTATTATTAAACCACACATTTTCTCATACTGTAGCCTTTCAGGGTCATTAGGAAATACATGGTTTGTCATGTAATATAACAAATTATTTGGTATTTCCTGGTTAGTTCAGCAGCATTTTCCTTGATTGAAATTTGGCTTCTGCTGACTAGAAATTGAGACAGCAAATCTAATAACGGAAGACTGTTGTATAAATCAATGTCAAAATTTTAAGATATGAAGTTCCAAGAATGCCACCCCAAATTTTAACCATTAAAGAAGGTTATATAATATAGAAATTGAGATTTTTGTTTCAGATAGTAAATCTTGCGAATTATGGTGAAGGCTTCAAAGGAGAAAAGTATAAAAATTGATCATCCTATTCTGGTACTGGAAGAAAAGAAATTGTCAATGTCCTCCAGCCAAAGAGCACAGGATACACCTGTAGTTGAACAAAATTGAGTTTACTGACTTGTTGTAACACATACCATGGGGAACTGTGGGGCATCTCAAGAAGAGGATGTTAGGCCTTATAACATTTGGGTTTGTGTTAGGTGTTTTTTGGGGAGGGCTCAAGGAAGCAGCGCTTTGCTCTGAATTGGAACTGGTAAAGGGAGCATAGACAACTCTATGATTGGATATCTTAATAAAACTTATCTAGGAAGTGGGGAGAGCAAAGCAAGGAAAAAGAAAAAGCAGCAGCCACTCATATCAGTCAGAATAGGGGGATGATATTTGATCATTTTTTGTGTTTTGGCCAATACTGTTTCGGGTTGAGTTCAGACATGATTACAGAGAGTTTTTGTTTTTGTCTTAATCCATCAGGGTCACTGAGTAGCCTTGTCTGGTGTTGGTGTGATGTGGAATTGTTATGTTCAGCAGAAGGCCGAGGTCTAGCTGTAAGTGCTGGGCCAACTCCTAGCAACACCAGGGCCTAACTGGGCCAGGCCAGTACCCAGCCACCAGCAGCTGCTTTTCTCTCTCTCAAATGAAAGTAAATTTGCTTGGCTTTTAAAATGTGGTTGATAACCTAGGCTAGGTCTTTGATCTTCTAGTGAAGGAGGAGCAAAGGACACTTAGCCTAGAATGTGTAGGTCTATAGCCCCTTGTCTACAATCCGCAAATCCCCAAATCTCTTTAGTCATTTGGTGGCAAAACTTGACCAGAAATGCTGTGAGGCTACGTTTTGTCTTTATTTCTCCCACTCAGATGGTTTGCTGTAAAGATCAACTATGTCTGATTACATGCGCTTCCTCAGACTGGAGAGAGTGTTATAGCTTATCTGGCCCCAAGGGTAGGCCTGTATCTGAATTTAAGGATAGAGTCAAATATTTGTTCTCTGAGTACTGAGTTACCTTTAAATAAAGATGTTTGTACTGTAGTCATTGAGGATCTATTACTGAGCTTAACAATCGTGTAATTGATATAACCTGTTGTCTTAGATTAGGAGGCAGTAATAATAACAATAAAATGATCACTGAGCACTTACTATATGCCGGGAATTATGCTACGCACTTTACATGCAATTATCTCATTTAATTCTCAAACCAACTCTCAGGAGGTAGACCCCATCACTCTCTCTCTTTTAAAAACAGGACACTGGGGCTGTGTAACTATCCAAAGTCCTGGGGCTTATAAATGGTCAAAGAGTCAAACTAGAGAATATTTCTCCAGAGCCTGTGCTCTCCTCATTACCATTTGGAATGTAGAAGGCTTATCTTCTTTTGTGCTTTCTCCAGCTGGCTCAGGTGGAGAAACACATAGACCGTTTTGCCCTCTGTCCCAGCCTAAGGTAGACAAAGGCCCACATCAAAGATTTCAGCAAATGAAAACATTAGTGATGGAGATCAGATCTGAGGCTTGGAAGACTGGAGGCATGTCTGAGTGGCTGCTGAACAACGTTTCCCAGATGTAGATCATTTTAGAGCTCAGGGTGAAGAACATCACTGGGCTCCCATGGTTCATGTATTTCTCATATTCTGCATTGCTCCTTATCCTAGAGTCAACCCACCTCTTCTTTCCTGTACATAATTCCAGTTGTGAGAGCAAATTAACTTATAGAGGTGGCCGTCATGAAGTTAGTCATGGTATTCTGGAACATTTACTGGGAAGGAAAATTTGATAAACCAAAGGGGAAAAAATCATCTTTCCTTTGAGTTTTCTTTTTTCCTTACTGTTTCCCTCCCCTCGCCTCTCTCCATTTCTCTTTCTCTCTCTGGCTTCTTATCTTCCTTTCCACACTTTTTAATCTACATATTCCTGGCTTATCTGCTTTTTCTTCATCTGATTTCTTGCATGTATTCTTCTTTGTTCTCCTCTTTCATTTTTTCTATGTGTTTTCTCTCTGTTACTTTTGCTGTTTGCTATAGCTCTTCACTCATTGTCTTCTATGCTCCTGTGGTGCAAAAAAAGAAAAAAAAATCTGAAAGTGTCTAATACACACAGAGCTGCAGACACATGCTTTCATAATTATTTATAGTAAACTACTTGACAGTGAAATAATGTGTTTACTGTTCTTCTTTGACCTTTATATCCAAAATGCCCCTATTTTAACCATATCCGAATTGCCTTATTAATAAGTCCTGCCACTTCAAAGGAAGTGAATTATGATTTTATTTTTCTAGTGACTTTTTGTAGCAAAGAGTTTGCTACAGACCATTTGCCTGATAAATTGAGAGTGATGGACTTGGATACAGTTATTCTCCAGTTATTCACAGGCTAGGTTTCAGGTCTTCAGTCAACAGGAACAATAGGCAAAGTGCAAAATCCAGTGAGAGTGGGGGAATGAGACCACCCAAAGGCAACATAGCAGTAGCCCCTGAATACAAAATAATAGTCTTTAGATTTTTGGTAGGAATCCATAGTCTGACAATGACTGTATGTCCAATGGCACTTCAGAAAGCTAAGAATAGGGACAGGCTATAGAAGAGAAAAAGGAAAGAAGCAGAAAGGAGAAAGCAACAGACAGAAGAGGTGCAAGGCACAGCCAGAGCAGCCCAGATGGCACAGTGAGGACAGTGGTGGCAGCCGAAGACCAGGGAACAGCGTTGGAGGCCAGCAGTGGTGAGTCTCTGAGGAAAGGAGAAATCTGCAGTGACTCAGCAGGAGGAGATGGCACACCTCTGCCTTTTGGGGGCAGAAGGAGCTATTTGGATTTCAGTTGCTTCCAAGACTACTGCTGTGTGATGCCAGAAGGCAGTCAATAGATTCTAGTGCTTGATAGCTTAGGGGCTCACCCCTAAGTAAACAGAATCAGTGAGAATAGTTGACATCTTTTTAAACTACTTTATAATTATATTGATTTAACCTAAGAATTGGGGTATTGTTGAGTATAAAATACTTTGAGAACAGATATTAGGAAAGCTTTGGGCAAAATTGTGGGCTGGTGTCAAATATGCAAGAGTCTTATAATAATGTGAAGTCTTCTGAGTAAGGTCTCTGTACAGTGGCCTTTATGGAGCAACTCAACTCACCTCCCTGCAACCATGCACCAAGCATCAGTTCTACAAATCATGAAGAAATTATTTTTTCTTCATTTTCAGATAGCCACCTTATTACTAGTCAAATAGATAAAAGAGGATAATTCAGTATGAATGAGTTTGCAATACTGTGATAATATATAATATTTTATAGATATTTAGTATTGCTATTGCCTAAAGGACTCTGATAGAAATACATTGAAGATTTTTGGATGATTTTGAAGTCATTTGAGAGATGATGGCTTTGTCCTATGATAATATAATTTATTTTATGTATAGACTTTGTATATCATTCTTTTTATTTATTTATTTATTTATTTATTTATTTATTTATTTATTTATTTATGGCTGTGTTGGGTCTTCGTTTCTGTGTGAGGGCTTTCTCTAGTTGCGGCAAGCGGGGGCCACTCTTCATCGCGGTGCGCGGGCCTCTCACTATCGTGGCCTCTTTTGTTGCGGAGCACAGGCTCCAGACACGCAGGCTCAGTAGTTATGGCTCACGGGCCTAGTTGCTCCGCGGCATGTGGGATCCTCCCAGACCAGGGCTCGAACCCGTGTCCCCTGCATTAGCAGGCAGATTCTCAACCACTGCGCCACCAGGGAAGCCCTGTATATCATTCTTGAATACCATGTAACCTTATATCCTTCACTTCATAAGAAAAATACAAGGGGCCCCAAGCTAAGGACATTTTTAAAGAAAGCAAATTCTGTTTAACACTTAATTTCTTTTTCTGCGCTCATCATTATGTGCATACTATGTGGCAGGCATGGTATCAAGGCATTCTCATACATTACCTTTAATCTTTAAAATAGCTCTCCAAGATAGATATAGATATGCTGAGGGGACAGAAACTCGGGAAGCTTAAGCAGCTTGGCAGAGGTTGCACAGCTAGTAAAAGGCAGAGCCGAGATTCCTGCATAGATATCTCTGGCTCCAAAGTCTGTCTTCCTCTGGGCTGTCTCCATCATTGCACAGAACACCAACTAGACTGGAGTAAACCCTGGAGCCAACAAGGAAAAGCTTGATTATGTTCAGCAGGCTTTATTTAAGAAGCTGCAGATGATTTCTGTAAAATTTCCATTGCAAGATGGTTAAAATTAAGTGTTGAGGTTTAAAGACGTTAGATTGTACCTTACCTGGCCAGAATATGAAATCATCATCCACAGGTTTTACTGATAACTAAGGTATTAGAGTATAATTTTATAAAATATATTGAGGGTTTGTTTTTATTTTTTTTTTTACATCTTTATTGGAGTATAATTGCTTTACAATGGTGTGTTAGTTTCTGCTTTATAACAAAGTGAATCAGTTATACATATACATATGTTCCCATATCTCTTCCCTCTTGCGTCTCCCTCCCTCCCAGCCTCCCTATCCCACCCCTCTAGGTGGTCACAAAGCACCGAACTGATCTCCCTGTGCTTGTTTTTAGATCTATATATTTTATCGGTTGTGTTTTGTTTGGTTTGATCAAAAGTTGTCTTTTCCTTCAAAATGTCATATGTTATCAACTACTGATCTACATTTATTCAGAGGTCTTTATAAGATGTCTACTGTTAAACTTCAATATTTTCATTTGGTTATTACAAGATGTTTTTAGAAGTATTTTCATGGCATTTTGAGTTCAAGTTAAATTATGAAGTTTTACTCTCTGTGTACATAATGAAAATATATAAACTCTATGTACAACATTATATTTACTTTTTTAATCTCTACATTCTAAAATTCAGGTCCCAAGTCATTTGCAAAGTCATTTTCCAATGGCTATCTAATTGGAGAAGTTTTGCACAAGTTTGCACTTCAGGATGATTTTGCAGAATTTTCAGAAAGCAGGTTAGTGAGATTATTCCTTACTTTAAAAAAGGTCAATTCCTTTGGCATTTGGATGGTTTTAGCCCAAAGTTAACATTAAAGAATCATTTACCACAAGATTCCCCTAAACCAGACAAGCATCCATTGGTATGGAAATTGCTGCTTCCTCACATATACATACTTCATTGTCCCAGGAGTACAAAGGAGACAAAGTTATAAGGTTGCAGCAAGCCCTCATCTCTAGATGGGCCCCATTTTAATATCTTCTGTATTCCTGCAGTCCTGTGTTCCTGTGTTTTATCAAATTTGTGAAGCTTTCACCCATCATTTCTCCAAAAGTTCTTTCTGCCCATTTCTTTCTCTCTTTCTTCTCCTTCTGGGACTCCCACTATGTATATGTTGGTATACTTGACAGTATCCCACAGGTCTCTGAGGCTTTGTTGATTTTTAAAAATAAACTTCTTATTTTGAACAGTTTTAGATTTACAGAAAAATTGCAAAGATAGTACAGAGAGTTCCCATATTGTTCACATCTAGTCCCCCCTATTGCTACCATCTTATATTCATATGGTACATTTTGTACCAAAGATTTGTTATAATTTTTATCTAATGTCTTTTTTGTTCCAGTATCTCACCAGGATACCACATTATATTTTATAACCATGTCTCCTTAGATTCTTCTTGGCTGAGATACTTTCTCAGACTTTCCTTGTTTTTGATAATCTTTACAGTTTAGAAAAATTAATAACTGGTCAGGTATTTTATACATCGTTCCTCAGTTGGAATTTGTCTGATATTTTTTCTCATGATTAGAATGAGTTTATGTGTTTTGAGATTCTGTTCATTTTTCTTCATTCTTTTTCCTTTCTGTTTCTCCTATAAATAATTTCAGTTGATCTATCTATGAGTGTACCAATTCTTTCTTCTGACAACTCAAATCTCCTGTTGAGCTATTCTAGTGAATTTTTACATTTCAGTTACTGTACTTTTCAACCTTAGAATTCCACTTGGTTCTTATTTTTATAATTTCGATTTCCTTATTGATATTCTATTTTTGTTGAGATGTTGTTCTCATACTTTCTTTTTTAATGGTTAAAAAATGGATTGTTTTAGTTCTTTTAACATTTATAATAGCATCTGGCCTTCCTCAGAGAGTTTCTATTGACCTTGTTTCCCCCTATATATGGACCATACTTTCCTTTTTCTCTGTGTGTCTCATAATTGTTGAAAATAGACATTTAAAATAATACGAGTTAACTCAGATTATCCCACCTTCCCATGGTTTGTTGTTGTTGCTGCTGCTTCTTGTTTGTTTAGTGACTCTCTTGGACTAATTTTGGAAAGTCTGTATTCCTTGTTGTGTACAGCAGCTGAAGACTCTGCTTGGTTAGCTTAGTGAATAGAGCAAATGAACAGAGCTCAGCAAATGAACAGAGATATTTTAAAATATCTTGAACTGATAAACCTTTCCTGACTGAGAGACTGTGAGTCTGTTGAGGTGTCCCCAATGCTTTCATAGTTTACAACCCTGCCTTAGCCTTTACTTCCTGCTTGTACAGGACCTCAAGATCAGCCAGAGTTGAGAAATTTGGACCTCCTTCTGTCTTTCCTGCTTATCCAAACATTCCTACACATGTATATGGCCCTCTAGATCTACAGGAATATGTCAGAGCTTTTCAAAGCACCCAATGGATATTTTGTTCTTATATCTTCCTTTTAAGTTTTTGAGTAGGCTCTTATTTGCTCCAGTGGTATCACTGCCTTAGGTAGCTGTGACCTTAAACAATTACCACTGGTTGTTTTTCACTAATACCCTGGGAATAAGTCTTTTTTCAGTGATTGAGCTCTAAAAAATACCAAATAATGACAATGTCCTGAGGATAGGACTTTTTGAGAAGGTTTAAACCTGTTTGTCCTCTCTGATGGCTTCTAGGCTGCTGGTTTTTACAGCTTTTATTGTTGCAAGGCTACTGTAGAGCTGGGGAGAAGGGAATGGGAATAGTGAAAGTTAAAATGATCCAAAGCTCTCTGTTTTAACTGAGATTAAGTATTTTCTTAAATAAATGTTTCTTAGATTGTTACAAGCCTTTGGATAATTTCTGGAGTTATGAAAAAGTTGATTTTCATAATTTTTGTCAGTTTTATTATGGCCTTTATGGAGGAATGGATTTTTGGAGGTCCTTGCTCTACCATCCCTGACATCCTGCTCCATCTCCATGTTTTAACTTGATATTTCCCACTCAAGTATTTCTTAGTTTTTGGTTGCTTGGAATGGTAGGCTTCCATTGAGCAGTACCTATGTTGCAAGACTTTAAGGCCAAAGAATCTGGTACTCCATTCTAGAGGTGAGTCATTCTTTCACAATCCAGATTATGCTAGTTGTACAGGTAATAATAGTATAATACAAGAGGAGCCATGGATTGGAAATACATTTTCATTCCAAATAAGCCTCTGTTGCTAATCCCAGACAATTCCTTAAGCTTTTAGGGTACTGGGTAACATTCTAATCCATACTCTACACCCCATGTCTCAAATCTCTTCCTCAAGGGCAAGGGATACACGGTCCTTCACAGCTTAGCCCCAACTGCCTCCTCTGCCTGAGCTCCTAGCCCTGTGCCCACTCTGCTTCTACCTTAATTTCCTCCCCTCCAGTGGAAGCCAAGATCAGCCTCTAAGGTATAAGATTACCAGGGTAGGTAAGTCAGTGTCTATGCCCTTCTTTTCTCCTTTTGCTTTCTCACAAGTTCTCATATGACCAGATTGATTTGTGATGGTCTGCATGTAACCAGGTTTCCAATCTTTTTTTGTTGTTGTTGCTTATTATCCCTTTATGAAAGTTATAAAGTTATCTTGTACATTTACTTATTATAACACTGGTCACTTTGTTGTCAGTTTCTTTTTTGTGTCTCTTTCACGTTGCACATTGTACATTCAAGTGCCTTAAAGTTATGGGTATGAGTTATTTTTCTTTGGATCCCCAGGGCCATCACAGGCCTGGCACATGTTTTTTGAATTAATGAATGGCTGCATATCCTGATAAATCCTGCATTTAGATACCTTGTTTGAACTTCTCTGTAGGCAGATAGAGCTCTACACCCACATTTTTAAGTGTGGTTTCCCCATCAGCTTAATAAACTTTAGATATTCCAGTTTCTGTTTCTCAAGGCCTGTCTTACAAAATGCTTCCCTGTGTGACCCTCATCCACCTTTCCAGCTGCATTTTCCACCGGTCTGAAGCCCTAACATAAACTGCTTTTGTCCACAAACATGTCATGTGTTTTTGTTATGCCTTGCAACTTTGCATATTAACATTCGTCCTTCACTTCCACCATGAGAAACTTTTATTCATCCTTAAGATCCAGCTAAAAATCCACCCCTTCTCTAAACTGTGCTTGGTCCCCTAGCAGATTTAATTTTCTTTTCCTCTTTGTTTTCTTTTTTTTTCTCTTTGTTTTAATAACACTTTGGACATCCCTTTTTTTATCACATTAAGTTATAATTGTTTATTTATATGTCAGTTCTTATCAGAGTTACTACCATGTGAAGGAGCCCAAATAATGTTTGATAATGAATATATGAATGTTTACTCCTTAACTAGATTGCAAAGTTACTCAAAGTTGCATAGTATGTTTATTCTCTGTGCTCCAGGCATTGTCCCTGGACCATAGCAGGCACACAATAATGTTTCTCTCTTAAATAAATGAATAATTTCAGAAAGTATATCTGGTTCGGTACAGAAAACTTAAAGAACCATACTGATCAGATCATGCATGCAGTATTTCACGTGTACTAAGTTGGCTCTTGTTAGCCAGGCCATGGAAGGCCTTTGTGTGAAATGGAAATAGGGACCCCATATGGATGGAGGTAACTGTGAAGACACAGGTCTTCGTGAACAGAGAGACCTCTGTGCAAAGAAAAAGAAGCCCCTTTTTGGATAAAACAACCACATGCCAGGTATTGCCCTGCCCCTGCACAAGTGTGTGCCCTGAGTATTATCATGTGTAGCAGTCCTGCCTTTCACTCACTGCAAAGGACTCACTTTCTGTTCCACTGAGTCATTACTTTTCTTAACATGGGGAGAGGGACCTACTTGTCCTGACAACCAAATACTATCCATCTTTCGTTCCTGGAACAACCCACATTTTTTCCAGGGCACATGGTATTTTAAAGAAGGCAAGAATTAGTAAATCTGTGGATATGATCTTTGTAATAGTGTATTTAGCGGGGAAAAGAACCCTTCTTTGTAAAGCCTGGTTTTTAGACAGCTAGCTAGTGCCAGAGCTCATGATTTGGGGATTTTTGTGTAATATTTTCTAGGATCTTTAGTCTAAAATGTTAACAGTAAACTAAATCTATGTTGCTAATAATTTGAAGTTATTTGCTTTGGGAATTACTTAATCCTAAGAATAACTCATCTAACTCTGAAAGAATTCTGTTTTGGGATATCTTTAGTCCATATCAGAGGGTGAAAAATGAGCAGATTAGTTAAAAGAATAAAAAGTAAAGGAACATGGATATCCCTTGGGAGGGCAGCTTCTAATTACCTTGTGAGATGTATTCCCTCACCAGGTGGCAAGGAGGAGAGGAGATTGGTAATACCTTGGCAAATAAGGACTGCAAGTAGAGAGGGAGAAGACTTTTCCCAGAATACACTCCTTATCCCCTCAGGAGTCATCATTTACATCATATGCTATGTCTTCAGAGCAAAGATGTCCCAGTGGATTCTCTGGGTTCAAAAACAACTGTTGATTATCATGTTATACTGATTGAGCATATACTGTAACAAGAGTGGACTCCACCAATTTACACACCAGTTATATTCCCAAAATTTTGGTTGGAAATTTAGAGTATATATTAAAAGCTTCTGGGGGAAATACTATTACACCTGGACACTTCGGCCAGACCGTAAAAGCCATTTTAAAGCCTACTGTGTCACTGAACCATAGTGTTAGCAGGCTACACTGCATTCTGGGGGTTGTGCAATACAAGAAAGAGGAGGGGAAGTGTTCTTCACTTTTATTGGGTACAGGGCTAAATTTTGATAAAATTTGGGAATGAATAGTGTTTGTTTTTGGATTCTCCCTCCTGAATTATGGTGCCTCTAACCTCTGAAGCCCAAGGTTATGACCCAGGCAAAATCTCTGAAAAGTGGCTCTCAGGACATATCTTTCCAAGTAAGTGTAGTGGACAAGGCATACAGGACTCCTAGGATAAGAAGGACATGAAAGGATGAACTGTGATGGAAGATCAAAAGGGGATGCCAGGTGCCCATCCAAGGAATGTGAACACAGGTCTTTGATCTGACCATCCTCTGTCACAATAAGACTCTTCAAAACATGGTCTGCTGTACCCTAATCATTTTAGTCCAGTGTTTGTTATCTCAAACTGTAAGGTCATTTGTGGGGAAAAAAATGGCAAAACTGGACATGACATGAGAAGACCTAAAGAAATGTTTTACCCTTTTTGTTGATAAGATTACCTTGTAGCATTCCTTATCTCTTCTTATCCCCTCTAAGATCTGTTTCTCTTTATCAATTTAAAATATTTCATTCAAAGTTTGGTTGATGTGGTATGCCACACTAAATATACTTAACCAAACAGAGGAAATAGGACGATAAGTTACACCACAGAACTGGAAAAGGAATTCAGTATCTTGTGTCACTACATTTGTTGACATTGGCCTTTCTGTGATACTGGCTCCTTATTTATATTTAGAAATCATTCCTATATTTCCCCAGATCCACCTCTTTGGCAGCTAACAGTCACTTTTAGAATAGATTTTAGGAGGTTCACAAATACCAGCAAATGGTATACACATTTTGTATATCTGCATGAATGTGTGTTTTCTTTCCTGTGGAAAAAGTTTCATAGCTCTCATCAGATTTCCAAAGGATGGTATGTGTGATTTAAAAAAAAAATGTTTAGAACCACTGCTTGAGAGCTATCTCTTGAGAAATAATATACTAGGAACAGTATATAAAGTTTAAGAAGTGCTAATTGGGCTTCCCTGGTGGCTCAGTGGTTAAGAATCTGCTTGCCAGTGCAGGGAACACAGGTTTGATCCCTGGCCTGGGAGGATCCCACATGCCTTGGAGCAACTAAGCCCATGCGCCATAATTACTGAGCCTGTGCTCCAGAGTCCACGAGCCACAACTACTGAGCCCACGTGCAACAACTACTGAAGTTTGCATGCCTAGAACCTGTGCTCCGCAGCAAGAGAAGCCCATGCACCGCAATGAAGAGTAGCCCCCACTCGCTGCAACTAGAGAAAGCCTGCACACAGCAACAAAGACCCAATGCAGCCAAAAATAAATAAATTAATTAAATTTTAAAAAGAAGTGCTGGGCTTCCCTGGTGGCGCAGTGGTTGAGAGTCCGCCTGCCGATGCAGGGGACACGGGTTCGTGCCCC